>NW_027139340.1:0-295000 GCF_035084215.1 Heptranchias perlo
TGTGAGGGAGACAGAGGGAGAGTGAGGGAGACAGAGGGAGAGTGAGGGAGACAGAGGGAGAGTGAGGGAGACAGAGGGAGAGTGAGGAGACAGAGGGAGAAGTGAGGGAGACAGAGGGAGAGTGAGGGAGACAGAGGGAGAGTGAGGGAGACAGAGGGAGAGTGAGGGAGACAGAGGGAGAGTGAGGGAGACAGAGGGAGAGTGAGGGAGACAGAGGGAGAGTGAGGGGAGACAGAGGGAGAGTGAGGGAGACAGAGGGAGAGTGAGGGAGACAGAGGGAGAGTGAGGGAGACAGAGGGAGAGTGAGGGAGACAGAGGGAGAGTGAGGGAGACAGAGGGAGAGTGAGGGAGACAGAGGGAGAGTGAGGGAGACAGAGGGAGAGTGAGGGAGACAGAGGGAGAGTGAGGGAGACAGAGGGAGAGTGAGGGAGACAGAGGGAGAGTGAGGGAGACAGAGGGAGAGTGAGGGAGACAGAGGGAGAGTGAGGGAGACAGAGGGAGAGTGAGGGAGACAGAGGGAGAGTGAGGAGACAGAGGGAGAGTGAGGGAGACAGAGGGAGAGTGAGGGAGACAGAGGGAGAGTGAGGGAGACAGAGGGAGAGTGAGGGAGACAGAGGGAGAGTGAGGGAGACAGAGGGAGAGTGAGGGAGACAGAGGGAGAGTGAGGGAGACAGAGGGAGAGTGAGGGAGACAGAGGGAGAGTGAGGGAGACAGAGGGAGAGTGAGGGAGACAGAGGGAGAGTGAGGGAGACAGAGGGAGAGTGAGGGAGACAGAGGGAGAGTGAGGGAGACAGAGGGAGAGTGAGGGAGACAGAGGGAGAGTGAGGGAGACAGAGGGAGAGTGAGGGAGACAGAGGGAGAGTGAGGGAGACAGAGGGAGAGTGAGGGAGACAGAGGGAGAGTGAGGGAGACAGAGGGAGAGTGAGGGAGACAGAGGGAGAGTGAGGGAGACAGAGGGAGAGTGAGGGAGACAGAGGGAGAGTGAGGGAGACAGAGGGAGAGTGAGGGAGACAGAGGGAGAGTGAGGGAGACAGAGGGAGAGTGAGGGAGACAGAGGGAGAGTGAGGGAGACAGAGGGAGAGTGAGGGAGACAGAGGGAGAGTGAGGGAGACAGAGGGAGAGTGAGGGAGACAGAGGGAGAGTGAGGGAGACAGAGGGAGAGTGAGGGAGACAGAGGGAGAGTGAGGGAGACAGAGGGAGAGTGAGGGAGACAGAGGGAGAGTGAGGGAGACAGAGGGAGAGTGAGGGAGACAGAGGGAGAGTGAGGGAGACAGAGGGAGAGTGAGGGAGACAGAGGGAGAGTGAGGGAGACAGAGGGAGAGTGAGGGAGACAGAGGGAGAGTGAGGGAGACAGAGGAGAGTGAGGGAGACAGAGGGAGAGTGAGGGAGACAGAGGGAGAGTGAGGGAGACAGAGGAGAGTGAGGGAGACAGAGGGAGACAGAGGGAGACAGAGGGAGACAGAGGGAGACAGAGGGAGAGTGAGGGAGACAGAGGGAGAGTGAGGGAGACAGAGGGAGAGTGAGGGAGACAGAGGGAGAGTGAGGGAGACAGAGGGAGAGTGAGGGAGACAGAGGGAGAGAGAGGGAGACAGAGGAGACAGAGGGAGACAGAGGGAGACAGAGAGGGAGACAGAGGAGAGTGAGGGAGACAGAGGAGAGTGAGGGAGACAGAGGGAGAGTGAGGGAGACAGAGGGAGAGTGAGGGAGACAGAGGAGAGTGAGGGAGACAGAGGGAGAGTGAGGGAGACAGAGGGAGAGTGAGGGAGACAGAGGGAGAGTGAGGGAGACAGAGGGAGAGTGAGGGAGACAGAGGGAGAGTGAGGAGACAGAGGGAGAGTGAGGGAGACAGAGGAGAGTGAGGGAGACAGAGGGAGAGTGAGGGAGACAGAGGAGAGTGAGGAGAGTGAGGGACAGAGGGAGAGTGAGGGAGACAGAGGGAGAGTGAGGGAGACAGAGGGAGAGTGAGGGAGACAGAGGGAGAGTGAGGGAGACAGAGGGAGAGTGAGGGAGACAGAGGGAGAGTGAGGGAGACAGAGGGAGAGTGAGGGAGACAGAGGGAGAGTGAGGGAGACAGAGGGAGAGTGAGGGAGACAGAGGGAGAGTGAGGGAGACAGAGGGAGAGTGAGGGAGACAGAGGGAGAGTGAGGGAGACAGAGGGAGAGTGAGGGAGACAGAGGGAGAGTGAGGGAGACAGAGGGAGAGTGAGGGAGACAGAGGGAGAGTGAGGGAGACAGAGGGAGAGTGAGGGAGACAGAGGGAGAGTGAGGGAGACAGAGGGAGAGTGAGGGAGACAGAGGGAGAGTGAGGGAGACAGAGGGAGAGTGAGGGAGACAGAGGAGAGTGAGGGAGACAGAGGGAGAGTGAGGGAGACAGAGGGAGAGTGAGGGAGACAGAGGGAGAGTGAGGGAGACAGAGGGAGAGTGAGGGAGACAGAGGGAGAGTGAGGGAGACAGAGGGAGAGTGAGGGAGACAGAGGGAGAGTGAGGGAGACAGAGGGAGAGTGAGGGAGACAGAGGGAGAGTGAGGGAGACAGAGGGAGAGTGGAGACAGAGGAGAGTGACAGAGGAGAGGAGACAGAGAGTGAGGGAGACAGAGAGTGAGGGAGACAGAGAGTGAGGGAGACAGAGAGTGAGGAGACAGAGAGTGAGGGAGACAGAGAGTGAGGAGACAGAGAGTGAGGGAGACAGAGAGTGAGGGAGACAGAGAGTGAGGGAGACAGAGAGTGAGGGAGACAGAGAGTGAGGGAGACAGAGAGTGAGGGAGACAGAGAGTGAGGGAGACAGAGAGTGAGGAGACAGAGAGTGAGGGAGACAGAGAGTGAGGGAGACAGAGAGTGAGGGAGACAGAGAGTGAGGGAGACAGAGAGTGAGGGAGACAGAGAGTGAGGGAGACAGAGAGTGAGGGAGACAGAGAGTGAGGGAGACAGAGAGTGAGGGAGACAGAGAGTGAGGGAGACAGAGAGTGAGGGAGACAGAGAGTGAGGGAGACAGAGAGTGAGGGAGACAGAGAGTGAGGGAGACAGGAGGGACAGAGAGTGAGGGAGACAGAGAGTGAGGGAGACAGAGAGTGAGGGAGACAGAGAGGAGGGAGAGGTGAGGGAGACAGAGAGTGAGGGAGACAGAGAGTGAGGGAGACAGAGAGTGAGGGAGACAGAGAGTGAGGGAGACAGAGAGTGAGGGAGACAGAGAGTGAGGGAGACAGAGAGTGAGGGAGACAGAGAGTGAGGGAGACAGAGAGTGAGGGAGACAGAGAGTGAGGGAGACAGAGAGTGAGGGAGACAGAGAGTGAGGGAGACAGAGAGTGAGGGAGACAGAGAGTGAGGGAGACAGAGAGTGAGGGAGACAGAGAGTGAGGGAGACAGAGAGTGAGGGAGACAGAGAGTGAGGGAGACAGAGAGTGAGGGAGACAGAGAGTGAGGGAGACAGAGAGTGAGGGAGACAGAGAGTGAGGGAGACAGAGAGTGAGGGAGACAGAGAGTGAGGGAGACAGAGAGTGAGGGAGACAGAGAGTGAGGGAGACAGAGAGTGAGGGAGACAGAGAGTGAGGGAGACAGAGAGTGAGGGAGACAGAGAGTGAGGGAGACAGAGAGTGAGGGAGACAGAGAGTGAGGGAGACAGAGAGTGAGGGAGACAGAGAGTGAGGGAGACAGAGAGTGAGGGAGACAGAGAGTGAGGGAGACAGAGAGTGAGGGAGACAGAGAGTGAGGGAGACAGAGAGTGAGGGAGACAGAGAGTGAGGGAGACAGAGAGTGAGGGAGACAGAGAGTGAGGGAGACAGAGAGTGAGGGAGACAGAGAGTGAGGGAGACAGAGAGTGAGGGAGACAGAGAGTGAGGGAGACAGAGAGTGAGGGAGACAGAGAGTGAGGGAGACAGAGAGTGAGGGAGACAGAGAGTGAGGGAGACAGAGAGTGAGGGAGACAGAGAGTGAGGGAGACAGAGAGTGAGGGAGACAGAGAGTGAGGGAGACAGAGAGTGAGGGAGACAGAGAGTGAGGGAGACAGAGAGTGAGGGAGACAGAGAGTGAGGGAGACAGAGAGTGAGGGAGACAGAGAGTGAGGGAGACAGAGAGTGAGGGAGACAGAGAGTGAGGGAGACAGAGAGTGAGGGAGACAGAGAGTGAGGGAGACAGAGAGTGAGGGAGACAGAGAGTGAGGGAGACAGAGAGTGAGGGAGACAGAGAGTGAGGGAGACAGAGAGTGAGGGAGACAGAGAGTGAGGGAGACAGAGAGTGAGGGAGACAGAGAGTGAGGGAGACAGAGAGTGAGGGAGACAGAGAGTGAGGAGACAGAGAGTGAGGGAGACAGAGAGTGAGGGAGACAGAGAGTGAGGGAGACAGAGAGTGAGGGAGACAGAGAGTGAGGGAGACAGAGAGTGAGGGAGACAGAGAGTGAGGGAGACAGAGAGTGAGGGAGACAGAGAGTGAGGGAGACAGAGAGTGAGGGAGACAGAGAGTGAGGGAGACAGAGAGTGAGGGAGACAGAGAGTGAGGGAGACAGAGAGTGAGGGAGACAGAGAGTGAGGGAGACAGAGAGTGAGGGAGACAGAGAGTGAGGGAGACAGAGAGTGAGGGAGACAGAGAGTGAGGGAGACAGAGAGTGAGGGAGACAGAGAGTGAGGGAGACAGAGAGTGAGGGAGACAGAGAGTGAGGGAGACAGAGAGTGAGGGAGACAGAGAGTGAGGGAGACAGAGAGTGAGGGAGACAGAGAGTGAGGGAGACAGAGAGTGAGGGAGACAGAGAGTGAGGGAGACAGAGAGTGAGGGAGACAGAGAGTGAGGGAGACAGAGAGTGAGGGAGACAGAGAGTGAGGGAGACAGAGAGTGAGGGAGACAGAGAGTGAGGGAGACAGAGAGTGAGGGAGACAGAGAGTGAGGGAGACAGAGAGTGAGGGAGACAGAGAGTGAGGGAGACAGAGAGTGAGGGAGACAGAGAGTGAGGGAGACAGAGAGTGAGGAGACAGAGAGTGAGGGAGACAGAGAGTGAGGGAGACAGAGAGTGAGGGAGACAGAGAGTGAGGGAGACAGAGAGTGAGGGAGACAGAGAGTGAGGGAGACAGAGAGTGAGGGAGACAGAGAGTGAGGGAGACAGAGAGTGAGGGAGACAGAGAGTGAGGGAGACAGAGAGTGAGGGAGACAGAGAGTGAGGGAGACAGAGAGTGAGGGAGACAGAGAGTGAGGGAGACAGAGAGTGAGGGAGACAGAGAGTGAGGGAGACAGAGAGTGAGGGAGACAGAGAGTGAGGGAGACAGAGAGTGAGGGAGACAGAGAGTGAGGGAGACAGAGAGTGAGGGAGACAGAGAGTGAGGGAGACAGAGAGTGAGGGAGACAGAGAGTGAGGGAGACAGAGAGTGAGGGAGACAGAGAGTGAGGGAGACAGAGAGTGAGGGAGACAGAGAGTGAGGGAGACAGAGAGTGAGGGAGACAGAGAGTGAGGGAGACAGAGAGTGAGGGAGACAGAGAGTGAGGGAGACAGAGAGTGAGGGAGACAGAGAGTGAGGGAGACAGAGAGTGAGGGAGACAGAGAGTGAGGGAGACAGAGAGTGAGGGAGACAGAGAGTGAGGGAGACAGAGAGTGAGGGAGACAGAGAGTGAGGGAGACAGAGAGTGAGGGAGACAGAGAGTGAGGGAGACAGAGAGTGAGGGAGACAGAGAGTGAGGGAGACAGAGAGTGAGGGAGACAGAGAGTGAGGGAGACAGAGAGTGAGGGAGACAGAGAGTGAGGGAGACAGAGAGTGAGGGAGACAGAGAGTGAGGGAGACAGAGAGTGAGGGAGAGACAGAGAGTGAGGGAGACAGAGAGTGAGGGAGACAGAGAGTGAGGGAGACAGAGAGTGAGGGAGACAGAGAGTGAGGGAGACAGAGAGTGAGGGAGACAGAGAGTGAGGGAGACAGAGAGTGAGGGAGACAGAGAGTGAGGGAGACAGAGAGTGAGGGAGACAGAGAGTGAGGGAGACAGAGAGTGAGGGAGACAGAGAGTGAGGGAGACAGAGAGTGAGGGAGACAGAGAGTGAGGGAGACAGAGAGTGAGGGAGACAGAGAGTGAGGGAGACAGAGAGTGAGGGAGACAGAGAGTGAGGGAGACAGAGAGTGAGGGAGACAGAGAGTGAGGGAGACAGAGAGTGAGGGAGACAGAGAGTGAGGGAGACAGAGAGTGAGGGAGACAGAGAGTGAGGGAGACAGAGAGTGAGGGAGACAGAGAGTGAGGGAGACAGAGAGTGAGGGAGACAGAGAGTGAGGGAGACAGAGAGTGAGGAGACAGAGAGTGAGGGAGACAGAGAGTGAGGGAGACAGAGAGTGAGGGAGACAGAGAGTGAGGGAGACAGAGAGTGAGGGAGACAGAGAGTGAGGGAGACAGAGAGTGAGGGAGACAGAGAGTGAGGGAGACAGAGAGTGAGGGAGACAGAGAGTGAGGGAGACAGAGAGTGAGGGAGACAGAGAGTGAGGGAGACAGAGAGTGAGGGAGACAGAGAGTGAGGGAGACAGAGAGTGAGGGAGACAGAGAGTGAGGGAGACAGAGAGTGAGGAGACAGAGAGTGAGGGAGACAGAGAGTGAGGGAGACAGAGAGTGAGGGAGACAGAGAGTGAGGGAGACAGAGAGTGAGGGAGACAGAGAGTGAGGGAGACAGAGAGTGAGGGAGACAGAGAGTGAGGGAGACAGAGAGTGAGGGAGACAGAGAGTGAGGGAGACAGAGAGTGAGGGAGACAGAGAGTGAGGGAGACAGAGAGTGAGGGAGACAGAGAGTGAGGGAGACAGAGAGTGAGGGAGACAGAGAGTGAGGGAGACAGAGAGTGAGGGAGACAGAGAGTGAGGGAGACAGAGAGTGAGGGAGACAGAGAGTGAGGGAGACAGAGAGTGAGGGAGACAGAGAGTGAGGGAGACAGAGAGTGAGGGAGACAGAGAGTGAGGGAGACAGAGAGTGAGGGAGACAGAGAGTGAGGGAGACAGAGAGTGAGGGAGACAGAGAGTGAGGGAGACAGAGAGTGAGGGAGACAGAGAGTGAGGGAGACAGAGAGTGAGGGAGACAGAGAGTGAGGGAGACAGAGAGTGAGGAGACAGAGAGTGAGGGAGACAGAGAGTGAGGGAGACAGAGAGTGAGGGAGACAGAGAGTGAGGGAGACAGAGAGTGAGGGAGACAGAGAGTGAGGGAGACAGAGAGTGAGGGAGACAGAGAGTGAGGGAGACAGAGAGTGAGGGAGACAGAGAGTGAGGGAGACAGAGAGTGAGGGAGACAGAGAGTGAGGGAGACAGAGAGTGAGGGAGACAGAGAGTGAGGGAGACAGAGAGTGAGGGAGACAGAGAGTGAGGGAGACAGAGAGTGAGGGAGACAGAGAGTGAGGGAGACAGAGAGTGAGGGAGACAGAGAGTGAGGGAGACAGAGAGTGAGGGAGACAGAGAGTGAGGGAGACAGAGAGTGAGGGAGACAGAGAGTGAGGGAGACAGAGAGTGAGGGAGACAGAGAGTGAGGGAGACAGAGAGTGAGGGAGACAGAGAGTGAGGGAGACAGAGAGTGAGGGAGACAGAGAGTGAGGGAGACAGAGAGTGAGGGAGACAGAGAGTGAGGGAGACAGAGAGTGAGGGAGACAGAGAGTGAGGGAGACAGAGTGAGGAGACAGAGAGTGAGGGAGACAGAGAGTGAGGAGACAGAGAGTGAGGGAGACAGAGAGTGAGGGAGACAGAGAGTGAGGGAGACAGAGAGTGAGGGAGACAGAGAGTGAGGGAGACAGAGAGTGAGGGAGACAGAGAGTGAGGGAGACAGAGAGTGAGGGAGACAGAGAGTGAGGGAGACAGAGAGTGAGGGAGACAGAGAGTGAGGGAGACAGAGAGTGAGGGAGACAGAGAGTGAGGGAGACAGAGAGTGAGGGAGACAGAGAGTGAGGGAGACAGAGAGTGAGGGAGACAGAGAGTGAGGGAGACAGAGAGTGAGGGAGACAGAGAGTGAGGGAGACAGAGAGTGAGGGAGACAGAGAGTGAGGGAGACAGAGAGTGAGGGAGACAGAGAGTGAGGAGACAGAGAGTGAGGGAGACAGAGAGTGAGGGAGACAGAGAGTGAGGGAGACAGAGAGTGAGGGAGACAGAGAGTGAGGGAGACAGAGAGTGAGGGAGACAGAGAGTGAGGGAGACAGAGAGTGAGGGAGACAGAGAGTGAGGGAGACAGAGAGTGAGGGAGACAGAGAGTGAGGGAGACAGAGAGTGAGGGAGACAGAGAGTGAGGGAGACAGAGAGTGAGGGAGACAGAGAGTGAGGGAGACAGAGAGTGAGGGAGACAGAGAGTGAGGGAGACAGAGAGTGAGGGAGACAGAGAGTGAGGGAGACAGAGAGTGAGGGAGACAGAGAGTGAGGGAGACAGAGAGTGAGGGAGACAGAGAGTGAGGGAGACAGAGAGTGAGGGAGACAGAGAGTGAGGGAGACAGAGAGTGAGGGAGACAGAGAGTGAGGGAGACAGAGAGTGAGGGAGACAGAGAGTGAGGGAGACAGAGAGTGAGGGAGACAGAGAGTGAGGGAGACAGAGAGTGAGGGAGACAGAGAGTGAGGGAGACAGAGAGTGAGGGAGACAGAGAGTGAGGGAGACAGAGAGTGAGGGAGACAGAGAGTGAGGGAGACAGAGAGTGAGGGAGACAGAGAGTGAGGGAGACAGAGAGTGAGGGAGACAGAGAGTGAGGGAGACAGAGAGTGAGGGAGACAGAGAGTGAGGGAGACAGAGAGTGAGGGAGACAGAGAGTGAGGGAGACAGAGAGTGAGGGAGACAGAGAGTGAGGGAGACAGAGAGTGAGGGAGACAGAGAGTGAGGGAGACAGAGAGTGAGGGAGACAGAGAGTGAGGGAGACAGAGAGTGAGGGAGACAGAGAGTGAGGGAGACAGAGAGTGAGGGAGACAGAGAGTGAGGGAGACAGAGAGTGAGGGAGACAGAGAGTGAGGGAGACAGAGAGTGAGGGAGACAGAGAGTGAGGGAGACAGAGAGTGAGGAGACAGAGAGTGAGGGAGACAGAGAGTGAGGGAGACAGAGAGTGAGGGAGACAGAGAGTGAGGGAGACAGAGAGTGAGGGAGACAGAGAGTGAGGGAGACAGAGAGTGAGGAGACAGAGAGTGAGGGAGACAGAGAGTGAGGGAGACAGAGAGTGAGGGAGACAGAGAGTGAGGGAGACAGAGAGTGAGGGAGACAGAGAGTGAGGGAGACAGAGAGTGAGGGAGACAGAGAGTGAGGGAGACAGAGAGTGAGGGAGACAGAGAGTGAGGGAGACAGAGAGTGAGGGAGACAGAGAGTGAGGGAGACAGAGAGTGAGGGAGACAGAGAGTGAGGGAGACAGAGAGTGAGGGAGACAGAGAGTGAGGGAGACAGAGAGTGAGGGAGACAGAGAGTGAGGGAGACAGAGAGTGAGGGAGACAGAGAGTGAGGGAGACAGAGAGTGAGGGAGACAGAGAGTGAGGGAGACAGAGAGTGAGGGAGACAGAGAGTGAGGGAGACAGAGAGTGAGGGAGACAGAGAGTGAGGGAGACAGAGAGTGAGGGAGACAGAGAGTGAGGGAGACAGAGAGTGAGGGAGACAGAGAGTGAGGGAGACAGAGAGTGAGGAGACAGAGAGTGAGGAGACAGAGAGTGAGGGAGACAGAGAGTGAGGGAGACAGAGAGTGAGGGAGACAGAGAGTGAGGGAGACAGAGAGTGAGGGAGACAGAGAGTGAGGGAGACAGAGAGTGAGGGAGACAGAGAGTGAGGGAGACAGAGAGTGAGGGAGACAGAGAGTGAGGGAGACAGAGAGTGAGGAGACAGAGAGTGAGGGAGACAGAGAGTGAGGGAGACAGAGAGTGAGGGAGACAGAGAGTGAGGGAGACAGAGAGTGAGGGAGACAGAGAGTGAGGGAGACAGAGAGTGAGGGAGACAGAGAGTGAGGGAGACAGAGAGTGAGGGAGACAGAGAGTGAGGGAGACAGAGAGTGAGGGAGACAGAGAGTGAGGGAGACAGAGAGTGAGGGAGACAGAGAGTGAGGGAGACAGAGAGTGAGGGAGACAGAGAGTGAGGGAGACAGAGAGTGAGGGAGACAGAGAGTGAGGGAGACAGAGAGTGAGGGAGACAGAGAGTGAGGGAGACAGAGAGTGAGGGAGACAGAGAGTGAGGGAGACAGAGAGTGAGGGAGACAGAGAGTGAGGGAGACAGAGAGTGAGGGAGACAGAGAGTGAGGGAGACAGAGAGTGAGGGAGACAGAGAGTGAGGGAGACAGAGAGTGAGGGAGACAGAGAGTGAGGGAGACAGAGAGTGAGGGAGACAGAGAGTGAGGGAGACAGAGAGTGAGGGAGACAGAGAGTGAGGGAGACAGAGAGTGAGGGAGACAGAGAGTGAGGGAGACAGAGAGTGAGGGAGACAGAGAGTGAGGGAGACAGAGAGTGAGGGAGACAGAGAGTGAGGGAGACAGAGAGTGAGGGAGACAGAGAGTGAGGGAGACAGAGAGTGAGGGAGACAGAGAGTGAGGGAGACAGAGAGTGAGGGAGACAGAGAGTGAGGGAGACAGAGAGTGAGGGAGACAGAGAGTGAGGGAGACAGAGAGTGAGGGAGACAGAGAGTGAGGGAGACAGAGAGTGAGGGAGACAGAGAGTGAGGGAGACAGAGAGTGAGGGAGACAGAGAGTGAGGGAGACAGAGAGTGAGGGAGACAGAGAGTGAGGGAGACAGAGAGTGAGGGAGACAGAGAGTGAGGGAGACAGAGAGTGAGGGAGACAGAGAGTGAGGGAGACAGAGAGTGAGGGAGACAGAGAGTGAGGGAGACAGAGAGTGAGGGAGACAGAGAGTGAGGGAGACAGAGAGTGAGGGAGACAGAGAGTGAGGGAGACAGAGAGTGAGGGAGACAGAGAGTGAGGGAGACAGAGAGTGAGGGAGACAGAGAGTGAGGGAGACAGAGAGTGAGGGAGACAGAGAGTGAGGGAGACAGAGAGTGAGGGAGACAGAGAGTGAGGGAGACAGAGAGTGAGGGAGACAGAGAGTGAGGAGACAGAGAGTGAGGGAGACAGAGAGTGAGGGAGACAGAGAGTGAGGGAGACAGAGAGTGAGGGAGACAGAGAGTGAGGGAGACAGAGAGTGAGGGAGACAGAGAGTGAGGAGACAGAGAGTGAGGGAGACAGAGAGTGAGGAGACAGAGAGTGAGGGAGACAGAGAGTGAGGGAGACAGAGAGTGAGGGAGACAGAGAGTGAGGGAGACAGAGAGTGAGGGAGACAGAGAGTGAGGGAGACAGAGAGTGAGGGAGACAGAGAGTGAGGGAGACAGAGAGTGAGGGAGACAGAGAGTGAGGGAGACAGAGAGTGAGGGAGACAGAGAGTGAGGGAGACAGAGAGTGAGGGAGACAGAGAGTGAGGGAGACAGAGAGTGAGGGAGACAGAGAGTGAGGGAGACAGAGAGTGAGGGAGACAGAGAGTGAGGGAGACAGAGAGTGAGGGAGACAGAGAGTGAGGGAGACAGAGAGTGAGGGAGACAGAGAGTGAGGGAGACAGAGAGTGAGGGAGACAGAGAGTGAGGGAGACAGAGAGTGAGGGAGACAGAGAGTGAGGGAGACAGAGAGTGAGGGAGACAGAGAGTGAGGGAGACAGAGAGTGAGGGAGACAGAGAGTGAGGGAGACAGAGAGTGAGGGAGACAGAGAGTGAGGGAGACAGAGAGTGAGGGAGACAGAGAGTGAGGGAGACAGAGAGTGAGGGAGACAGAGAGTGAGGGAGACAGAGAGTGAGGGAGACAGAGAGTGAGGGAGACAGAGAGTGAGGGAGACAGAGAGTGAGGGAGACAGAGAGTGAGGGAGACAGAGAGTGAGGGAGACAGAGAGTGAGGGAGACAGAGAGTGAGGGAGACAGAGAGTGAGGGAGACAGAGAGTGAGGGAGACAGAGAGTGAGGAGACAGAGAGTGAGGGAGACAGAGAGTGAGGGAGACAGAGAGTGAGGGAGACAGAGAGTGAGGGAGACAGAGAGTGAGGAGACAGAGAGTGAGGGAGACAGAGAGTGAGGGAGACAGAGAGTGAGGGAGACAGAGAGTGAGGGAGACAGAGAGTGAGGGAGACAGAGAGTGAGGGAGACAGAGAGTGAGGGAGACAGAGAGTGAGGGAGACAGAGAGTGAGGGAGACAGAGAGTGAGGGAGACAGAGAGTGAGGGAGACAGAGAGTGAGGGAGACAGAGAGTGAGGGAGACAGAGAGTGAGGGAGACAGAGAGTGAGGGAGACAGAGAGTGAGGGAGACAGAGAGTGAGGGAGACAGAGAGTGAGGGAGACAGAGGTGAGGGAGACAGAGAGTGAGGGAGACAGAGAGTGAGGGAGACAGAGAGTGAGGGAGACAGAGAGTGAGGGAGACAGAGAGTGAGGGAGACAGAGAGTGAGGGAGACAGAGAGTGAGGGAGACAGAGAGTGAGGGAGACAGAGAGTGAGGGAGACAGAGAGTGAGGGAGACAGAGAGTGAGGGAGACAGAGAGTGAGGGAGACAGAGAGTGAGGGAGACAGAGAGTGAGGGAGACAGAGAGTGAGGGAGACAGAGAGTGAGGGAGACAGAGAGTGAGGGAGACAGAGAGTGAGGGAGACAGAGAGTGAGGGAGACAGAGAGTGAGGGAGACAGAGAGTGAGGGAGACAGAGAGTGAGGGAGACAGAGAGTGAGGGAGACAGAGAGTGAGGAGACAGAGAGTGAGGGAGACAGAGAGTGAGGGAGACAGAGAGTGAGGGAGACAGAGAGTGAGGGAGACAGAGAGTGAGGGAGACAGAGAGTGAGGGAGACAGAGAGTGAGGGAGACAGAGAGTGAGGGAGACAGAGAGTGAGGGAGACAGAGAGTGAGGGAGACAGAGAGTGAGGGAGACAGAGAGTGAGGGAGACAGAGAGTGAGGGAGACAGAGAGTGAGGGAGACAGAGAGTGAGGGAGACAGAGAGTGAGGGAGACAGAGAGTGAGGGAGACAGAGAGTGAGGGAGACAGAGAGTGAGGGAGACAGAGAGTGAGGGAGACAGAGAGTGAGGGAGACAGAGAGTGAGGGAGACAGAGAGTGAGGGAGACAGAGAGTGAGGGAGACAGAGAGTGAGGGAGACAGAGAGTGAGGGAGACAGAGAGTGAGGGAGACAGAGAGTGAGGGAGACAGAGAGTGAGGAGACAGAGAGTGAGGGAGACAGAGAGTGAGGGAGACAGAGAGTGAGGGAGACAGAGAGTGAGGGAGACAGAGAGTGAGGGAGACAGAGAGTGAGGGAGACAGAGAGTGAGGGAGACAGAGAGTGAGGGAGACAGAGAGTGAGGGAGACAGAGAGTGAGGGAGACAGAGAGTGAGGGAGACAGAGAGTGAGGGAGACAGAGAGTGAGGGAGACAGAGAGTGAGGGAGACAGAGAGTGAGGGAGACAGAGAGTGACAGAGAGTGAGGGAGAGTGAGAGAGACAGAGAATGAGAGAGAGTGAGAGAGACAGAGAATGAGAGAGAGTGAGAGAGACAGAGAATGAGGGAGAGTGAGAGACAGAGAATGAGAGAGTGAGAGAGACAGAGATGAGAGAGTGAGAGAGACAGAGAATGAGGGAGAGTGAGAGAGACAGAGAATGAGGGAGAGTGAGAGAGACAGAGAATGAGGGAGAGTGAGAGAGACAGAGAATGAGGGAGAGTGAGAGAGACAGAGAATGAGGGAGAGTGAGAGAGACAGAGAATGAGGGAGAGTGAGAGAGACAGAGAATGAGGGAGAGTGAGAGAGACAGAGAATGAGGGAGAGTGAGAGAGACAGAGAATGAGGGAGAGTGAGAGAGACAGAGAATGAGGGAGAGTGAGAGAGACAGAGACAGAGAGTGAGAGAGACAGAGACAGAGAGTGAGAGAGACAGAGACAGAGAGTGAGAGAGACAGAGACAGAGAGTGAGAGAGACAGAGACAGAGAGTGAGAGAGACAGAGACAGAGAGTGAGAGAGATAGAGAATGAGAGTGAGTGAGACAGACAGAGAATGAGTGAGAGTCTGAGAGAGAGAATGAGAGAGTGAGAGAGTGAGAGTCTGAGAGAGAGAGAGAGAAAGCGAGCGAGACAGAAAGCGAGCGAGACAGAAAGCGAGCGAGACAGAAAGCGAGCGAGACAGAAAGCGAGCGAGACAGAAAGCGAGCGAGACAGAAAGCGAGCGAGACAGAAAGCGAGCGAGACAGAAAGCGAGCGAGACAGAAAGCGAGCGAGACAGAAAGCGAGCGAGACAGAAAGCGAGCGAGACAGAAAGCGAGCGAGACAGAAAGCGAGCGAGACAGAAAGCGAGCGAGACAGAAAGCGAGCGAGACAGAAAGCGAGCGAGACAGAAAGCGAGCGAGACAGAAAGCGAGCGAGACAGAAAGCGAGCGAGACAGAAAGCGAGCGAGACAGAAAGCGAGCGAGACAGAAAGCGAGCGAGACAGAAAGCGAGCGAGACAGAAAGCGAGCGAGACAGAAAGCGAGCGAGACAGAAAGCGAGCGAGACAGAAAGCGAGCGAGACAGAAAGCGAGCGAGACAGAAAGCGAGCGAGACAGAAAGCGAGCGAGACAGAAAGCGAGCGAGACAGAAAGCGAGCGAGACAGAAAGCGAGCGAGACAGAAAGCGAGCGAGACAGACAGAGAATGATCTACTCATGGAGGCACAGGGGATGGCCGAGGTACTAAATGAGTACATTGCTTCTGTCTTTACCAAGGGTGAAGATGCTGCCAGAGTCTCAGTAAAGGAAGATATAGTTGAGATACTGGATGGGTTGAAAATTGATAAAGAAGAGGTACTAGAAAGACTAGCTGTTGTAAAAATTCTGGGAATTCCACCTTTTCCCTCAGTATGGAAAACTTTGGCCATTGACTAAAATCCTAAGATGGAAGGATAGGTGAGAATCAACAACACATCCAGTGAAATGTGGGAGAATTACTGCTTCAGACATGTCTCTGTTTTAATACAAAACCTACAGCAGGTGGTCGACGATCAGAGAGGCAGTCGGCCATTGAAAGAGGCAACTGCTCCAGACATGGTGGGGCCATGTCTTTGTTTTAAAGCAGAACCAATTGACACCTAGGACGTTGGATGAAAAGGAAGCCTCGTGTGGCAAGTGCTCTACAAATCGGAATTAACAATGTCCCATCGAGAAAAGCAATTGCAACATGATGAGAGACCATCAAAAGCCATCAAAGATTCTTAAGGACTTTGTAAGAACTGATTAAACAGACATGAAGTGCCTCATTTAACGGCAAGGACCATTGTGGGAGAGGGGTATATAGGTGGAGGCTCGAAACCCCTCTCTCTCTTGGTTTGCAACCAACAGAGTACCCTTCGTCGTCCAGTACTTCCCCGGAGCGGAGAAACTACGCCATGTTCTCCACAGCCTTCAACATGTCATCAATGACGACGAACACCTTGCTAAGGCCATCCCCACGCCTCCACTACTCGCCTTCAAACAGCCACCCAACCTCAAACAAACCATCATTCGCAGCAAATTACCCAGCTTTCAGGAGAACAGCGTCCACGACACCACACAACCCTGCCACAGCAACCTCTGCAAGATATGCCAGATCATCGACACAGATACCACCATCACACGAAAGGACACCACCCACCAGGTACATGGTTCATACTCCTGTAACTCGGCCAACGTTGTCTACCTCATACGTTGCAGGAAAGGTTGCCCCGGAGCATGGTATATTGGCGAGACCATGCAGACACTGCGACAACGGATGAACGGACACCGTGCAACAATCGCCAGACAGGAGGGTTCCCTCCCAGTCGGGGAACACTTTAGCAGTCAAGGGCATTCAGCCACCAATCCTCGGGTAAGCATTCTCCAAGGCGGCCTTCGAGACACACGTCAACGCAAAATCGTCGATCAGAAATTGATAGCCAAGTTCCGCACCCATGAGGACGGCCTCAACCGGGATCTTGGGTTCATGTCACGCTACACGTAACCCCACCAGCAGGAAAAAAAAGTTATCTGTTTTTAATACAACGGGTCATTCTCTCTCTCTCTCTATCTCTATCTCTATCTCTCACTGCCTTTCGGGTCTCTTTCTCTCTTTGTCTGTGTAATTTGACCCATTGTGTATTCAGTATACTGGGACCTACTGTTTTCCATGGCTAACCTATCTGAACACCAACGACACCTTTGATTGGTGTGATGGTGTCCCAGCCTAATATAAGATATGCGATTTGAGAACCTCTCATTCACTCACTCACCTGACGAAGGAGATAATCTCCGAAAGCTTGTGATTTTCAAATAAAACTGTTGGACTATAACCTGGTGTTGTAAGACTCAGTATGTTCTGCATTGTTGTCTATTTTCTAGCCTTTGTTTCCTCTGCCTTCCAAACTCGCATACTAATTTTCTGCCTTCCGTTTCCAGCTCTGCATTTCTCCCTTCTGAATCTATGCCCAGATTCCCATCCCCCTGCCAAACTAGTTTAAACCCTCCCCAACGGCACTAGCAAACCTCCCCACGACAATATTGGTCCCTGTCCTATTGAGATGCAACCCATCCAGCCTGTACAGGTCCCACTTCCCCCAGAACCGGTCGCAATGCTCCAGGAATCTAAAGCCCTCCCTCCTGCACCATCTCTCCAGCCATGCATTTATCTGCTGTATCCTCATATTTCAATGCACACTAGCGCATGGCACCAGGAGTAATCCGGAGATTACTACCTTTAAGGTCCTGCTTATTAATCTCTTTCCTAACTCCCTAAAATATGCCTGCAAGACCTCATCCCTCTTTCTACCTATGTCATTGGTACCAATATAGAGCGAAAGAGAAAGCAAGTTAGAAAGCAAGATGGAATGAGACAGAGTGCGATACAGAGAGAGACAGTGAGCAAGAAGCAGAAAAAGACAAAGAAAGAAAGTCAGCAAGAGATAGTAAAAGAGTGCGAAAGAGAGATGGAGGGAATACAGTGAGGAGACAGAAAGAAAGCAAGATAAAGAGAGAGACAGAGAAAGAAAGTGACAGAGAGGAAGAGAAAGACCAAAAGCGAAGAGAGACAAATACAGTAAGAGAGAAAAAGACAGCGAGTGTGAAAAGGACAGAGAGCTAGAGGCAGTATAAGGGATAGACAGACAGACAGAGATAGTGCAAGAGAGGGAGAGAAAGATGGAGCGAGGGACGGAAAGTCACACAGAAACAGTAAGTGTGTGTGCGTGTAAGAGGGAATGATAGAGCAAATTAGAGCAGAGAAGGTTAAGGGGAGATTTAATAGAGGTGTTCAAAATCATGAGGGGTTTTCATAGAGTAGGGGAAACTGTTTCCAGTGGCAGGAGGGTCAGTAACCAGAGGACACAGATTTAAGATAATTGGCAAAAGAATCAGAGAGGAGATGAGGATTTGTTTTATGCAGTGAGTTGTTATGATCTGGAATGCACTGCCTGAAAGGACGGTGGAAGCAGATTCAATAGTAACTTTCAAAAGGGAATTTGATAAGGAAAGATTTGCAGGACTGTGAGGAAAGAGCAGGGGGAGTGGGGCTAATTGGATAGCTGATTTAGAGAGCCGGCACAGGCACGATGGGTCGATTGGCCTCCTGTGCTGTAAGAATCTGTGCGGATTTGGACCTCATATTGAGGGATATGATTGTTCTGCTTTTTGTTTAATTTTTCCCATAAAAATATTATGGTACTAATTTATCGACTGTGATGCTTTCAGTAAATGACATTTTAAGACATCGAGTGAGAGCAGTCATACCACACAATATTCTGGGATTGCTTTGAGACTGGGATGTTAATAGCTGGTCATTAAATCCCGGACGCTTTCAGTGACGTGCCCATTAACAACCATTTCACGATAGCAGTTCTCCTGGAACTTGGCAAAAATGTAGGTGAATAAAGACACAGTGGAGAAATGGCTCTTGTAATAATGCTTGGTTACAAGTGAAATGTTTTTCAAAAGTCTGTCACGTTTCTGGAATTTTTTTTTAGTGTTTTAGAAAGGAAAGTGTTTTTGTTAGTGTTTTTGAAAGGAAAAAATTTGCAGGGCTACAGGGAAAGGATAGGGAGTGGGACTAGCCGGATTGCTCTTGCATAGAGCCGGCGCGGACTCGATGGGCCGAATGGCCTCCTTCCGTGTTGTAACCTTTCTATGAAATGTGTGGAAGCACAGATATCTGATTGGCAGGAGGAGACGCAGGCAGAGCAGAGTGAGGAAAGCCAGCTCAACTGTAGATTGGGACAGGAAGGTAGATAGACAGATGCTGCCTCACTTGCTGAGCTTTCCAGCATTTTCTGTTTTTATTTCAGATTTCCAGCATCTGCAGTATTTTGTTTTTGAAGGTAGATATTGTATTGTGCAAGTGTGACATAACATGATCTATCAAACCATGAGCACTTCTTACCTTTAACATCCAAGATTACTAAGTAAGTAAATAGCTTGCTTGGTGCCTCACTGTAATATCCTTGTATGGTCAGCTGATAAATACCACTGTCAGCCATTTCCAATCTGTGCAGCTCCAGGCTTCCGTTCGATACATAATATGTTGACCGGTGTTGATAATATGAGGTGAAAGCTGCAGGTCTAACGCCAACTGGATGGTACAATATCAATGTCTTGTGTGAACGGTCAAGAAAGGACCACTGGAGTTGTTGGCCGTCTATAATTTTTCGGACATTTCCAGATAATAAAATGGAGTTATGTAAGGGTCCAAAAATGTACTTTTCTGTTTCCGAGTTTTTCGTAGCTTGCGTACAAACTGCAAGAAATGAATAGGTTGAGTTTAATAGATCAGCAAGAAATATCAGCTTTGTTGTTATACTCTTTGAGAATGATCTTCAAAAGATTACCTAATGTTTGATTATTCTACAATGTGGACAAAGGAAGGGAGGAAAATGTGTTTCACAGCAACTTTAATCCAAAGTTACATGATGTTAGTCACCTGGAACGGACTGTATCATATCAACGGAAGTTCAGAACGACTTAGTGACTGCCCATTTTGAAATTAGATTTAAGGATTTCAGGAGGGGAGGAAACTGGTAGAGATGAGGAAGTGGAGACCCCAGGAGTGGGGGGAGGGGAGGGAGGAAGTGGAGACCCCAGGAGTGGGGGGAGGGGAGGGAGGAAGTGGAGACCCCAGGAGTGGGGGGAGGGGAGGGAGGAAGTGGAGACCCCAGGAGTGGGGGGAGGGGAGGGAGGAAGTGGAGACCCCAGGACTGGGGGGAGGGGAGGGAGGAAGAGGAGACCCCAGGACTGGGGGGAGGGGAGGGAGGAAGAGGAGACCCCAGGACTGGGGGGAGGGGAGGGAGGAAGAGGAGACCCCAGGACTGGGGGGAGGGGAGGGAGGAAGAGGAGACCCCAGGACTGGGGGGAGGGGAGGGAGGAAGAGGAGACCCCAGGACTGGGGGGAGGGGAGGGAGGAAGAGGAGACCCCAGGACTGGGGGGAGGGGAGGGAGGAAGAGGAGACCCCAGGACTGGGGGGAGGGGAGGGAGGAAGAGGAGACCCCAGGACTGGGGGGAGGAGAGGGAGGAAGAGGAGACCCCAGGACTGGGGGGAGGGGAGGGAGGAAGAGGAGACCCCAGGACTGGGGGGAGGGGAGGGAGGAAGAGGAGACCCCAGGACTGGGGGGAGGGGAGGGAGGAAGAGGAGACCCCAGGACTGGGGGGAGGGGAGGGAGGAAGAGGAGACCCCAGGACTGGGGGGAGGGGAGGGAGGAAGAGGAGACCCCAGGACTGGGGGGAGGGGAGGGAGGAAGAGGAGACCCCAGGACTGGGGGGAGGGGAGGGAGGAAGAGGAGACCCCAGGACTGGGGGGAGGGGAGGGAGGAAGAGGAGACCCCAGGACTGGGGGGAGGGGAGGGAGGAAGAGGAGACCCCAGGACTGGGGGGAGGGGAGGGAGGAAGAGGAGACCCCAGGACTGGGGGGAGGGAGGAATAGGAGACCCCGTGAGTGGGGGGAGGGAGGAATAGGAGACCCCGTGAGTGGGGGGAGGGAGGAATCGGCGACCCCAGGAGTGGGGTAATTTTTCTGCTGGTAGCCCTGCAATGAAAGATAGCTGCGTGCTGCACGTTCCAAAATTCACATAACAGGGTAGACTGAATTCTTCTGGTGGAAATGGCTCCACACTGGGAGCACAGATTTGTAAAATCTGCCCTAAGGTGTTTTTGGGCAGATGTTTGGGTGTCACCTGTCTCAGGATCCTCATTCCAACCTCTGTCCATTTGCTCTCTGCCTGCAGAGGGACACACACTGTCAGCACACTCTGACTGGAAGGGTGCACCTCATCGAACAACTTTACCTCCCAAGGATGAGAAGCCTCTCGAGGTTCTGACCATGGATAGAGTAGAGATGAGGGGAGGGACCGGCCACAGATCTCCGTAGCTATTATTTCCCTGACGTTTCATTCTTTATATCTCATTATTCACTCACCTAGTTGCAAATGGCAAAAACCCAGAGACTGATCACCCGACACTGACAATCTAATTGCTTGGATTTGCTGAAATGTCAGTGTTGATTCACATTTTGTTTTTGGCCTTGAGCTTTGACCATCACACAGTGATCTGGAGAGGCAGCTCCTGCAGACGGAACCTTGGCATCAACCCTGGGCTCTGAAAGAGCAACTCTTTCATTCTTCATTTTTAATGTGGGCAGGAGTTGTGTTAATGACAATTAAACACCACATGTTCATCTATTCCTTACCCTGACCAATTCCTCATCTTGTAATGACAGTTAAAGGTAATATTAAACTCCACATTTTGATCTATTTTTTGCCCTGATGTGAAAAAGCTAAAATGAAACCCCTCAGGTTATTACGATCACTGCCCTTTAAATGAGTTACTGCTGCTATTAACCCAACTTGTTGATCCATTACTTGCCCTGTAGTCATGATGTGGCGATGCCAGTGATGGACTGGGGTTGACAATTGTAAACAATTTTACAACACCAAGTTATAGTCCAGAAATTTTATTTTAAAATTGATTTTCCACAACATTCACCTGAGGAAGGAGGAAGCCTCCGAAAGCTTGTGAATTTAAAATAAAATTGCTGGACTATAACTTGGTGTTGTAAAATTGTTTACAATTGCCCTGTAGTGACAATGAACCATTATATGAACCCCAAATGTTGATCTATTTTTGCACTGTACTAACAATTAAAGCTAATATTAAACTGCATGGTGATACATACTCAAGAAGTTCGACACCATTCAGGACAAAGCAGCCCGCCTGATTGGCACCCCATCCAACCCCTAAACATTCACTCCCTTCACCACCGGCGCACAGTGGCTGCAGTGTGTACCATCCACAGGATGCACTGCAGCAACTCGCCAAGACTTCGTTGACAGCCCCTCTCAAACCCGCGTCCTCTACCACCTAGAAGGACAAGGGCAGCAGGCACATGGGAACAATACCACCTGCACGTTCCCCTCCAAGTCACACACCATCCCGACTTGGAAATATATCGCCGTTCCTTCATCGTCGCTGGGTCAAAATCCTGGAACTCCCTTCCTAACAGCACTGTGGGAGAACCTTCACCACACAGACTGCAGCGGTTCAAGAAGGTGGCTCACCACCACCTTCTCAAGGGCAATTAGGGATGGGCAATAAATGCCGGCCTCGCCAGTGACGTCCACATCCCATAAATGAATAAAAAAAACATGCGTCACAAAACTAATATTTACACACCATGAGCAATTTTTTTCCCTGCAATGACTAAAATAACCACCATAATCCCCAGATATGAATCTTTTCCTTGCCCTATATTGCATGTTAAGGCTGCCATTAACCCCAGAGGGTGATCAAATTCATGGGCAGCAATGGCAGTACAAGCTGACACAAGCCCCACAGGTTGATTTATTCCTTATCCTGTAATGATTGTTAAAGCAGATCTTAAAAGCACACGTTGATTTCTTCGCTGCTGTATAATGACAGTTAAAGCTGATATTAAATAGGATGTCGATAAAATGTTTACATTGATCCGGCCCACTTTATTAATTCCTTACAGTCACCACGGGATTAATCCTGACACTGACCCCCAGATTTAATCCTTACACTGACACCCGGGATTAATCCTTACACTGACCCCCGGATTTAATCCTTACACTGACACCCGGGATTAATCCTTACACTGACACCCGGGATTAATCCTTACACTGACCCCCGGGATTAATCCTTACACTGACCCCCGGGATTAATCCTTACACTGACACCCGGGATTAATCCTCACACTGACCCCCGGATTTAATCCTTACACTGACACCCGGGATTAATCCTTACACTGACCCCCGGGATTAATCCTTACACTGACCCCCGGATTTAAACCTTACACTGACCCCCGGGATTAATCTTTACACTGACCCCCGGGATTAATCCTTACACTGACCCCCGGGATTAATCCTTACACTGACCCCCGGATTTAATCCTTACACTGACCCCCGGATTTAATCCTTACACTGACCCCCGGATTTAATCCTTACACTGACCCTCGGGATTAATCCTTACACTGACCCTCGGGATTAATCCTCACACTGACCCCCGGATTTAATCCTTACACTGACACCCGGGATTAATCCTTACACTGACCCCCGGATTTAATCCTTACACTGACCCCCGGATTTAATCCTTACACTGACCCCCGGATTTAATCCTTACACTGACCCCCGGATTTAATCCTTACACTGACACCCGGGATTAATCCTTACACTGACACCCGGGATTAATCCTTACACTGACACCCGGGATTAATCCTTACACTGACACCCGGGATTAATCCTTACACTGACCCCCGGGATTAATCCTTACACTGACACCCGGGATTAATCCTTACACTGACACCCGGGATTAATCCTTACACTGACACCCGGGATTAATCGTTACACTGACCCCCGGGATTAATCCTTACACTGACACCCGGGATTAATCCTTACACTGACACCCGGGATTAATCCTTACACTGACACCCGGGATTAATCCTTACACTGACACCCGGGATTAATCCTTACACTGACACCCGGGATTAATCCTTACACTGACACCCGGGATTAATCCTTACACTGACACCCGGGATTAATCCTTACACTGACACCCGGGATTAATCCTTACACTGACACCCGGGATTAATCCTTACACTGACCCCCGGGATTAATCCTTACACTGACACCCGGGATTAATCCTTACACTGACACCCGGGATTAATCCTTACACTGACACCCGGGATTAATCGTTACACTGACCCCCGGGATTAATCCTTACACTGACACCCGGGATTAATCCTTACACTGACACCCGGGATTAATCCTTACACTGACACCCGGGATTAATCCTTACACTGACACCCGGGATTAATCCTTACACTGACACCCGGGATTAATCCTTACACTGACACCCGGGATTAATCCTTACACTGACACCCGGGATTAATCCTTACACTGACACCCGGGATTAATCCTTACACTGACACCCGGGATTAATCCTTACACTGACACCCGGGATTAATCCTTACACTGACACCCGGGATTAATCCTTACACTGACCCCCGGGATTAATCCATACACTGACCCCCGGATTTAATCCTTACACTGACCCCCGGGATTAATCCATACACTGACCTCTGGGATTAATCCTTACACTGACCCCCGGGATTAATCCTTACACTGACACCCGGGATTAATCCTTACACTGACACCCGGGATTAATCCTTACACTGACACCCGGGATTAATCGTTACACTGACCCCCGGGATTAATCCTTACACTGACACCCGGGATTAATCCTTACACTGACCCCCGGGATTAATCCTTACACTGACCCCCGGGATTAATCCTTACACTGACCCCCGGGATTAATCCTTACACTGACACCCGGGATTAATCCTTACACTGACACCCGGGATTAATCCTTACACTGACCCCCGGGATTAATCCTTACACTGACACCCGGGATTAATCCTTACACTGACCCCTGGGATTAATCCATACACTGACCCCCGGGATTAATCCTTACACTGACCCTCGGGATTAATCCTTACACTGACACCCGGGATTAATCCTTACACTGACCCCCGGGATTAATCCTTACACTGACCCCCGGGATTAATCCTTACACTGACACCCGGGATTAATCCTTACACTGACCCCCGGGATTAATCCTTACACTGACACCCGGGATTAATCCTTACACTGACCCCTGGGATTAATCGTTACACTGACCCCCGGGATTAATCCATACACTGACCCCCGGGATTAATCCTTACACTGACCTCTGGGATTAATCCTTACACTGACACCGCGTTTAATCCCAGGCCCAGGGCCCGCTTCCCGGTTCCTTACCCTGAGATACCCACGCCAGGGCGAAGCAGGTCCGGAACCACATGGTGCCCGAGCCTGTGGCAGCGAGACAGGATACAGCCTGCGGTGTCCAACAGGCCCGGCCGGACGGCCTGGCCCCCTGCCCCTGTTTCCCGTCTCCAGGGAAACGGGCCGAACGCCCCCGTCATCTAGCTCCGCCCCTCCCTCATCCAGCCACGCCTTTCTCCACAGCCGCCGACGGGTCAATATATCGTCACCTCAGGCCCCGCCCCCTCTACCGACCCCGCCCCTCTCCTCAGGCCCCGCCCCGTCTACCGACCCCGCCCCTCTCCTCAGGCCCCGCCCCGTCTACCGACCCCGCCCCTCTCCTCAGGCGCCGCCCCGTCTTCCGACACCGGCCATATCCTCAGGCCCCGCCCCCTCTACCGACCCCGCCCCTCTCCTCAGGCCCCGCCCCGTCTACCGACCCCGCCCCTCTCCTCAGGCCCCGCCCCGTCTACCGACCCCACCCCTCTCCTCAGGCCCCGCCCCGTCTACCGACCCCGCCCCTCTCCTCAGGCCCCGCCCCGTCTACCGACCCCGCCCCTCTCCCTCTACCGACCCCGCCCCTCTCCTCAGGCCCCGCCCACTCTGCCGACCCCGCCCCTCCCCAGGCCCCGCCCCTCCTCCTCGCGCTGGGAGCGGAGCCTGGCCCGTTTCCGTGGTGACGGGAGGCTAAATCGCCCGGAGCGAACGGCACGCCCCGGGCCTGGCATGTGGCTCGAGTACCTCAGCCTGCTTTGGGCCTGTCAGGGTGAGGAGCTGGAACCTGGAGGGGCCGATGATTGGGTCCTGGGGTCAATCTGGGTCAAACTAGGGGACTGGGGCCCGGGGTTAAACTAGGGGACTGGGGTCAAACTGGGGGACTGGGGTCAAACTGGGGGACTGGGGCCCGGGGTTAAACTGGGGGACTGGGGTCAAACTGGGGGACTGGGGCCCGGGGTTAAACTGGGGGACTGGGGTCAAACTGGGGGACTGGGGCCCGGGGTCAAACTGGGGGACTGGGGTCAAACTGGGGGCCCGGGGTCAAACTAGGGGACTGGGGGATGGGGAACTCGGGCCTGGGGTCAAACTGGGGGACTGGGGTCAAACTGGGGGACTGGGGCCCGGGGTTAAACTAGGGGACTGGGGTCAAACTGGGGGCCCACGGTCCAATTGGGGGATTGGAGGACTGGGGTCAAACTGGGGGACTGGGGTTAAACTGGGGGACTGGGGCCCAGGGTCAAACTAGGGGACTGGGGTCAAACTGGGGGACTGGGAACTGGGGCCTGGAGTCAAACTGGGGGACGGGGAACTGGGGCCTGGAGTCAAACTGGGGGACTGGGGTCAAACTAGAGGACTGGGGTCAAACTGGGGGACTGGGGTCAAACTGGGGGACTGGGGCCCTGGGTCAAACTAGAGGACTGGGGTCAAACTGGAGGACTGGGGTCAAACTGGGGCACTGGGTTCAAACTAGGGGACTGGGGTCAAACTGGGGGTCTGGGGTCAAACTAGGGCACTGGGGTCAAACTGGGGGACTGGGGTCAAACTAGAGGACTCGGGTCAAACTGGGGGACTGGGGCCCGGGGTCAAACTAGGGGATTGGGGTCTAACTGGGGGACTGGGGTCAAACTGGAGGACTGGGGTCAAATTGGGGGACTGGTGTTAAACTGGGGGCCTGACCTCTTATCTAGTCCTTGGCCTGTGGGCTGGTCCTGGGCCTGTGGTCTGGTTCTCCTCCTGGGCCTATGGTCTGGGTCTGGGCCTGTGGCCTGGGTCTGGGTCTGGTCCTGGCTTGTGGTCTGGGCCTGTGGCCTGGGTCTGGGTCTGGGCCTGGGCCTGTGGTCTGGCCCTGGGCCCTTCGCCTAGACTTGTGAATAGAAAGGAAAGAACAGCATTTGACTGCCATTCGACCAAACTCAAGCAGTGATGATGTTGCAGGTTTTTCAGGAGGTGCTGCTGTTGGTGGGAGTCGTGTGTTTGGTGATGAACATTCCTCTTTGCTACTGCCTGGATTTCCAGAAGGAGGGCTCCAAAGCGACGATGTGACCCGGTGGCAGTATGTAACCCCTGGTAATAAGAGCCCACTTTTACAATATGACCAAGGGAGATCAGATCCTGCCATCAGTGAGGGTTACAAAGATCGAGTAAAGGTTAATCCCAGCAATGAACCTCCCCTAATGCGGCGTTGGGAAGTGGGCAACAGCTCTGATCAAGTGAAGAAAAAAAACGAGAGCAGGAACCGGTCTGCCGAATTAACATTGGACGGTAAATAGCAAACCGCCATATGAGGCCTCCTCGACACGCAACGCAGCAATCCTCTGGAGTTCATCTCCTGCAGGACCATCGCCTCTGCTCTGCCTCCCCCCTCCGCTGTACTCTCTCTCCCCCTCCGCTGTACTCTCTCTCCCCCTCCGCTGTACTCTCTCTCCCCCTCCGCTGTACTCTCTCTCCCCCTCCGCTGTACTCTCTCTCCCCCTCCGCTGTACTCTCTCTCCCCCTCCACTGTACTCTCTCTCCCCCTCCGCTGTACTCTCTCTCCCCCTCCGCTGTACTCTCTCTCCCCCTCCACTGTACTCTCTCTCCCCCTCCGCTGTACTCTCTCTCTCCCTCCACTGTACTCTCTCTCCCCCTCCACTGTACTCTCTCTCCCTCTGCTGTACTCTCCCTCCCCCTCCACTGTACTCTCTCCCCCTCCACTGTACTCTCTCTCCCCCTCCGCTGTACTCTCTCTCTCCCTCCGCTGTACACTCTCTCCCCCTCCGCTGTACTCTCCCTCTCTCCCTCCACTGTACTCTCTCCCCCTCCGCTGAACTCTCTCTCCCCCTCCACTGTACTCTCTCTCCCCCTCCGCTGTACTCTCTCTCCCCCTCCGCTGTACTCTCTCTCTCCCTCCGCTGTACACTCTCTCCCCCTCCGCTGTACTCTCTCTCTCTCCCTCCACTGTACTCTCTCCCCCTCCGCTGAACTCTCTCTCCCCCTCCACTGCACTCTCTCTTCCTCCACTGTACTCTCTCTCTCCCCCTCCGCTGTACTCTCTCTCCCTCCACTGTACTCTCTCTCCCCCTCCACTGTACTCTCTCTCCCTCCGCTGTACTCTCCCCACCTCCACTGTACTCTCTCTCTCCCTCCACTGTACTCTCCCCACCTCCACTGTACTCTCTCTACCCCTCCGCTGCACTCTCTCTCCCTCCACTGTACTCTCCCCACCTCCGCTGTACTCTCTCTCCCCCTCCGCTGTACTCTCTCTCCCTCCGCTGTACTCTCCCCACCTCCACTGTACTCTCTCTCTCCCTCCGCTGTACTCTCCCCACCTCCACTGTACTCTCTCCCCCTCCACTGTACTCTCTCCCCCTCCACTGTACTCTCTCTCCCTCCACTGTACTCTCTCTCCCTCCACTGTACTCTCTCTCCCCCTCCACTGTACTCTCTCTCCCTCCACTGTACTCTCTCTCCCTCCACTGTACTCTCTCTCCCTCCACTGGACTCTCTCTCTCCCTCCACTGTACTCTCCCCACCTCCACTGTACTCTCTCTCCCTCCACTGTACTCTCTCTCCCTCCACTGTACTCTCTCTCTCCCTCCACTGTACTCTCTCTCCCTCCACTGTACTCTCTCCCCCTCCACTGTACTCTCTGTCCCCCTCCACTGTACTCTCTCCCCCTCCACTGTACTCTCTCCCCCTCCACTGTACTCTCTCTCTCCATCCACTGTACTCTCTCCATCCACTGTACTCTCTCTCACTCCACTGTACTCTCTCTCTCCCTCCACTGTACTCTCTCTCCCCCTCCACTGTACTCTCTCTCCCTCCACTGTACTCTCTCTCCCTCCACTGTACTCTCTTCCCCTCCACTGTACTCTCTCCCCCTCCACTTTACTCTCTCCCCCTCCACTGTACTCTCTCTCCCTCCACTGTACTCTCTCTCCCTCCACTGTACTCTCTCTCTCCCTCCACTGTACTCTCTCTCCCCACCTCCACTGTACTCTCTCTCCCCCTCCACTATACTCTCTCTCTCCCCCTCCACTGTACTCTCTCTCCCCCTCCACTGTACTCTCTCTCCCCCTCCACTGTACTCTCTTTCCCCCTCCACTGTACTCTCTCTCCCCCTCCACTGTACTCTCTCTCTCCCTCCACTGTACTCTCTCTCCCCCTCCACTGTACTCTCTCTCCCCCTCCACTGTACTCTCTCTCCCCACCTCCACTGTACTCTCTCTCCCTCCACTATACTCTCTCTCCCCACCTCCACTGTACTCTCTCTCCCCCTCCACTGTACTCTCTCTCCCCCTCCACTGTACTCTCTCTCCCCCTCCACTGTACTCTCTCTCCCCCTCCACTGTACTCTCTCTCCCCCTCCACTGTACTCTCTCTCTCCCTCCACTGTACTCTCTCTCCCCCTCCACAGTACTCTCTCTCCCCCTCCACTGTACTCTCTCTCCCCCTCCACTGTACTCTCTCTCCCCACCTCCACTGTACTCTCTCTCCCCCTCCACTGTACTCTCTATCCCCCTCCACTGTACTCTCTCTCCCACTCCACTGTACTCTCTCTCCCCCTCCACTGTACTCTCTCTCCCCCTCCACTGTACTCTCTCTCCCCCTCTCTGCTATACTCTCTCTCCCCCTCCACTGTACTCTCTCTCTCCCTCCACTGTACTCTCTCCCCCTCCACTGGACTCTCTCTCCCCCTCCACTGGACTCTCTCTCCCTCCACTGTACTCTCTCCCCACCTCCGCTGTACTCTCTCCCCACCTCCGCTGTACTCTCTTCCCACCTCCGCTGTACTATCACTCCCCCTCCGCTGTACTCTCTCTCCCTCCGCTGTACTCTCCCCACCTCCACTGTACTCTCTCACCCTCCACTGTACTCCCTCTCCCCACCTCCACTGTACTCTCTCTCTCCCTCCACTGTACTCTCTCTCCCTCCACTGTACTCTCTCTCCCCACACCCCCACTGTACTCTCTCTCCCCCTCCACTGTACTCTCTCCCCCTCCACTGTACTCTCTCTCCCCCTCCGCTGTACTCTCTCTCCCTCCACTGTAGTCTCTCCCCCTCCACTGTACTCTCTCTCCCTCCACTGTACTCTCTCTCCCACTCCACTGTACTCTCTCTCCCCCTCCACTGTACTCTCTCCCCCTCCACTGTACTCTCTCTCCCTCCACTGTACTCTCTCTCTCCCTCCACTGTACTCTCTCTCCCCCTCCACTGTACTCTCTCTCTCCATCCACTGTACTCTCTCTCCCCCTCCACTGTACTCTCTCTCCCCCTCCACTGTACTCTCTCTCTCCCTCCACTGTACTCTCTCTCTCCCTCCACTGTACTCTCTCTCCCCCTCCACTGTACTCTCTCCCCCTCCACTGTACTCTCTCTCCCCCTCCACTGTACTCTCTCCCCCTCCACTGTACTCTCTCCCCCTCCACTGTACTCTCTCTCCCCCTCCACTGTACTCTCTCTCCCCCTCCACTGTACTCTCTTTCCCTCCGCTGTACTCTCCCCACCTCCACTGGACTCTCTCTCTCCCTCCACTTTACTCTCTCTCCCCCTCCACTGTACTCTCTGTCCCCCTCCACTGTACTCTCTCCCCCTCCACTGTACTCTCTCTCCCCCTCCACTGTACTCTCTCTCCCTCCACTGTACTCTCTCTCTCCATCCACTGTACTCTCTCCCTCCACTGTACTCTCTCTCACTCCACTGTACTCTCTCTCTCCCTCCACTGTACTCTCTCTCCCCCTCCACTGTACTCTCTCTCCCTCCACTGTACTCTCTTCCCCTCCACTGTACTCTCTCCCCCTCCACTGTACTCTCTCCCCCTCCACTGTACTCTCTCTCCCTCCACTGTACTCTCTCTCTCCCTCCACTGTACTCTCTCTCCCCCTCCAATGTACTCTCTCCCCCTCCACTGTACTCTCTCTCCCTCCACTGTACTCTCTCTCTCCCTCCACTGTACTCTCTCTCCCCACCTCCACTGTACTCTCTCTCCCTCCACTATACTCTCTCTCTCCCCCTCCACTGTACTCTCTCTCCCACTCCACTGTACTCTCTCTCCCCCTCCACTGTACTCTCTCTCCCCCTCCACTGTACTCTCTCTCTCCCTCCACTGTACTCTCTCACCCCACCTCCACTGTACTCTCTCTCCCTCCACTATACTCTCTCTCCCCACCTCCACTGTACTCTCTCTCCCCCTCCACTGTACTCTCTCTCCCCCTCCGCTGTACTCTCTCTCCCCCTCTCTGCTATACTCTCTCTCCCCCTCCACTGTACTCTCTCTCTCCCTCCACTGTACTCTCTCCCCCTCCACTGTACTCTCTCTCACTCCACTGTACTCTCTCTCCCTCCACTGTACTCTCTCTCCCTCCACTGTACTCTCTCTCCCTCCACTGTACTCTCTTCCCCTCCACTGTACTCTCTCCCCCTCCACTGTACTCTCTCCCCCTCCACTGTACTCTCTCTCCCTCCACTGTACTCTCTCTCCCTCCACTGTACTCTCTCTCTCCCTCCACTGTACTCTCTCTCCCCACCTCCACTGTACTCTCTCTCCCCCTCCACTATACTCTCTCTCTCCCCCTCCACTGTACTCTCTCTCCCCCTCCACTGTACTCTCTCTCCCCCTCCACTGTACTCTCTCTCCCCCTCCACTGTACTCTCTCTCCCCCTCCAATGTACTCTCTCCCCCTCCACTGTACTCTCTCTCCCCCTCCACTGTACTCTCTCTCCCCCTCCACTGTACTCTCTCTCCCCCTCCAATGTACTCTCTCCCCCTCCACTGTACTCTCTCTCCCCCTCCACTGTACTCTCTCTCCCCCTCCACTGTACTCTCTCTCCCTCCACTGTACTCTCTCTCCCCACCTCCACTGTACTCTCTCTCCCTCCACTATACTCTCTCTCCCCACCTCCACTGTACTCTCTCTCCCCACCTCCACTGTACTCTCTCTCTCCCTCCACTGTACTCTCTCTCTCCCTCCACTGTACTCTCTCTCCCTCCACTATACTCTCTCTCCCCCTCCACTGTACTCTCTCTCCCCCTCCAATGTACTCTCTCCCCCTCCACTGTACTCTCTCTCCCCCTCCACTGTACTCTCTCCCCCCACCTCCACTGTACTCTCTCTCTCCCTCCACTGTACTCTCTCTCTCCCTCCACTGTACTCTCTCTCCCCACACCCCCACTGTACTCTCTCTCCCTCCACTGTACTCTCTCTCTCCCTCCAATGTACTCTCTCTCTCCCTCCACTGTACTCTCTCTCTCCCTCCACTGTATTCTCTCCCCACCTCCACTGTACTCTCTCTCCCTCCACTGTACTCTCCCCACACCCCCACTGTACTCTCTCTCTCCCTCCACTGTACTCTCTCTCTCCCTCCACTGTACTCTCTCTCCCTCCACTGTACTCTCTCTCTCTCCCTCCACTGTACTCTCTCTCCCCCTCCACTGTACTCTCTCCCCCCACTTTCTCCTCCCCCTCCCCCTCCCCTCCCCTCCCCACCCTGTGTTCCGCCCCTCCCCCCTGCCCTGCTTTCCAGATTGGTGGGTGTGTGAAGATCTGACATTGATGGAAAGGAGCAGTCCACCCGGTCCCTAGAGCCTGTCACAGTCATGATGCTTTTAGCATCAATATTGCCAACACCCCCAACAGGTCAGTGCGTTTCTCAGGCCCATTGGCTTTGAAGAGGACAGTGATTATTTTTCACCGGACATTTCCGATGGGAAAGGTTACTGTTGAGATTGCCACGTCACCAGTTGGAATATTCATGTGCTGAAAGCCCAGGCTGGGTTTGGTTTGATGGCTTTAACCCAGGCCAGGCACCTCTTCATCTTCCACCTTTTGGAAATTTTCGCACCGCAATGCGAGGACCAATCTTGAAGCAGAAAAGTATTTCATTCTAAAAGTGTTGTGTTAAACTTTACTAATTCATGTCTTGCAGATGATACAGAAACCAACAAAGTGAATCGTCTAATCCACGTCGTTCGCAGGGTAGATTCCGCCATAGCTGTTCTTGGATTTCAGGCCAAAAACCGTGAATCACTGATGTGGCGATACCTGAACTTCAAAACTGAGAGTGCAATCGTGAGCTATTCAGCAGGGAAGATTCTTTTCAGTTCCTACTACAAATATCGAGCAGAATTTCATCCACTCACTGGAAGTCTCATTCTGAAACATTTACAAGTAGAGGACAGTGGAATTTATGAAGTAATTTTAAATCCAATTGAAAGCAACAAGCTTATTAAGGGGGATGAGATTGCTTACTTACAACTAGACGTTCAAGGTAAATGTGATGGATGAGAATCTCAATAAAGCACTTTCACACAGGGAGCTGTGGGTCACTCCCAAAAGTTCATCCCGACTCGGGTTACATTTCCTGTCTTGTAGTAAGATCTTCCGATGCAACGTTACAGCTGCTATTGGCGGCGCTCCCATTCTGTGTTCTGTCTCCCCCCCCCGATTCTGTGTTCTGCCTCCTACCCCGACTTTATACACCCAGCCCCCTCCTTATTTTAAGACCTGATCCCCCCCCCCACCAGACAGGGACACAAACTGAGGATTAGCAACAGGGACACCGTCTGAGGATCAGGAACAGGGACACAGGGTGAGGATCAGTAACAGGGACAGAGACTGAGGGTCAGTAATAGGGACAGAGACTGAGGATCAGTAACAGGGACACAGACTGAGGGTCAGTAACAGGGGGACAGACTGAGGGTCAGTAATAGGGACAGAGACTGAGGATCAGTAATAGGGACACAGACTGAGGGTCAGTAACAGAGACTGAGGGTCAGTAATAGGGACAGAGACTGAGGATCAGCAACAGGGGGACAGACTGAGGATCAGTAACAGGGACAGAGACTGAGGGTCAGTAACAGGGACACAGACTGAGGGTCAGTAACAGGGACACAGACTGAGGGTCAGTAACAGGGACAGAGACTGAGGGTCAGTAACAGGGACACAGACTGAGGATCAGTAACAGGGGGACAGACTGAGGGTCAGTAACAGGGACAGAGACTGAGGGTCAGTAACAGGGACAGAGACTGAGGATCAGTAACAGGGACACAGACTGAGGGTCAGTAAACAGACTGAGGGTCAGTAACAGGGGGACAGAGACTGAGGATCACTAAACAGACTGAGGGTCAGTAACAGGGGGACAGAGACTGAGGATCAGTAACAGGGACACAGACTGAGGATCAGTAACAGAGACTGAGGGTCAGTAACAGGGACACAGACTGAGGATCAGTAACAGGGACACAGACTGAGGATCAGTAACAGGGACAGAGACTGAGGATCAGTAGCAGGGAAAAAGACTGAGGATCAGTAACAGGGACAGAGACTGAGGATCAGTAACAGGGACACAGACTGAGGGTCAGTAACAGGGACACAGACTGAGGGTCAGTAACAGGGACACAGACTGAGGGTCAGGAACAGGGGGACAGACTGAGGGTCAGTAACAGGGACAGAGACTGAGGATCAGTAACAGGGACAGAGACTGAGGATCAGTAACAGTGGGACAGACTGAGGATCAATAACAGGGACACAGACTGAGGATCAGGAACAGGGGGACAGACTGAGGATCAATAACAGGGACACAGACTGAGGATCAGGAACAGGGGGACAGACTGAGGATCAATAACAGGGACACAGACTGAGGATCAGTAACAGGGACACAGACTGAGGATCAGTAACAGGGACAGAGACTGAGGATCAGTAGCAGGGAAAAAGACTGAGGATCAGTAACAGGGACAGAGACTGAGGATCAGTAACAGGGACACAGACTGAGGGTCAGTAACAGGGACACAGACTGAGGGTCAGTAACAGGGACACAGACTCAGGGTCAGGAACAGGGGGACAGACTGAGGGTCAGTAACAGGGACAGAGACTGAGGATCAGTAACAGGGACAGAGACTGAGGATCAGTAACAGTGGGACAGACTGAGGATCAATAACAGGGACACAGACTGAGGATCAGGAACAGGGGGACAGACTGAGGATCAATAACAGGGACACAGACTGAGGATCAGGAACAGGGGGACAGACTGAGGATCAATAACAGGGACACAGACTGAGGATCAGTAACAGGGACACAGACTGAGGATCAGGAACAGGGGGACAGAGACTGAGGATCAGTAACAGGGACACAGACTGAGGATCAGGAACAGGGGCAGAGACTGAGGATCAGTAACAGGGACACAGACTGAGGATCAGGAACAGGGGGACAGACTGAGGATCAGTAACAGGGACGGAGACAGAATCAGTAACAGGGACAGAGACTGAGGATCAGGAACAGGGACAGAGACTGAGGGTCAGTAACAGGGACACAGACTGAGGATCAGTAACAGGGACACAGACTGAGGGTCAGTAACAGGGACAGAGACTGAGGATCAGTAACAGGGACAGAGACTGAGGATCAGTAACAGGGACAGAGACTGAGGATCAGGAACAGGGGGACAGACTGAGGATCAGTAACAGGGACAGAGACTGAGGATCAGTAACAGGGACACAGACTGAGGATCAGTAACAGGGGGACAGACTGAGGATCAGTAACAGGGACAGAGACTGAGGATCAGTAACAGGGACACAGACTGAGGATCAGGAACAGGGGGACAGACTGAGGATCAGTAACAGGGACAGAGACTGAGGATCAGTAACAGGGACACAGACTGAGGATCAGGAACAGGGGGACAGACTGAGGATCAGTAACAGGGACAGAGACTGAGGATCAGTAACAGGGACACAGACTGAGGGTCAGTAACAGGGACACAGACTGAGGATCAGTAACAGGGACACAGACTGAGGGTCAGTAACAGCGACAGAGACTGAGGATCAGTAACAGGGACGGAGACTGAGAATCAGTACACACACAGACTGAGGGTCAGTAACAGGGACAGAGACTGAGGATCAGGAACAGGGACAGAGACTGAGGGTCAGTAACAGGGACAGAGACTGAAGGTCAGTAACAGGGACACAGACTGAGGATCAGTAACAGGGACACAGACTGAGGGTCAGTAACAGGGACAGAGACTGAAGGTCAGTAACAGGGACACAGACTGAGGATCAGTAACAGGGACACAGACTGAGGGTCAGTAACAGGGACAGAGACTGAGGGTCAGTAACAGGGACACAGACTGAGGATCAGTAACAGGGACACAGACTGAGAATCAGGAACAGGGGGACAGACTGAGGGTCAGTAACAGGGACAGAGACTGAGGGTCAGTAACAGGGACAGAGACTGAGGATCAGTAACAGGGACAGAGACTGAGGATCAGTAACAGGGACACAGACTGAGGGTCAGTAACAGAGGGACAGAGACTGAGGGTCATTAACAGGGACAGAGACTGAGGATCAGTAACAGAGGGACAGAGACTGAGGGTCAGTAACAGGGACAGAGACTGAGGGTCAGTAACAGGGACAGAGACTGAGGATCAGTAACAGGGACACAGACTGAGGGTCAGTAACAGGGGGACAGACTGAGGGTCAGTAACAGGTGGACAGACTGAGTGTCAGTAACAGGGACAGAGACTGAGGATCAGTAACAGGGACAGAGACTGAGGATCAGTAACAGGGACACAGACTGAGGGTCAGTAACAGGGACAGAGACTGAGGATCAGTAACAGGGGGACAGACTGAGTGTCAGTAACAGGGACAGAGACTGAGGGTCAGTAACAGGGACAGAGACTGAGGATCAGTAACAGGGACACAGACTGAGGATCAGTAACAGGGACACAGACTGAGGATCAGTAACAGGGACAGAGACTGAGGATCAGTAACAGGGACAGAGACTGAGGATCAGTGACAGGGGGACAGACTGAGGGTCAGTAACAGGGACACAGACTGAGGGTCAGTAACAGGGACACAGACTGAGGATCAGTAACAGGGACAGAGACTGAGGGTCAGTAACAGGGACAGAGACTGAGGATCAGGAACAGGGACAGAGACTGAGGGTCAGTAACAGGGACAGAGACTGAAGGTCAGTAACAGGGACACAGACTGAGGATCAGTAACAGGGACACAGACTGAGGGTCAGTAACAGGGACAGAGACTGAAGGTCAGTAACAGGGACACAGACTGAGGATCAGTAACAGGGACACAGACTGAGGGTCAGTAACAGGGACAGAGACTGAGGGTCAGTAACAGGGACAGAGACTGAGGATCAGTAACACGGTCACAGACTGAGGATCAGTAACAGGGACACAGACTGAGGATCAGGAACAGGGGGACAGACTGAGGATCAGTCACAGGGACAGAGACTGAGGGTCAGTAACAGGGACAGAGACTGAGGATCAGTAACAGGGTCACAGACTGAGGATCAGTAACAGGGACACAGACTGAGGATCAATAACAGGGACACAGACTGAGGATCAGTAACAGGGACACAGACTGAGAATCAGGAACAGGGGGACAGACTGAGGATCAGTAACAGGGACAGAGACTGAGGGTCAGTAACAGGGACAGAGACTGAGGATCAGTAAGAGGGACACAGACTGAGGATCAGTAACAGAGGGACAGAGACTGAGGATCAGTAACAGGTACAGAGACTGAGGGTCAGTAACAGGGACAGAGACTGAGGGTCAGTAACAGGGACAGAGACTGAGGATCAGTAACAGGGACAGAGACTGAGGATCAGTAACAGGGACACAGACTGAGGGTCAGTAACAGAGGGACAGAGACTGAGGATCATTAACAGGGACAGAGACTGAGGATCAGTAACAGAGGGACAGAGACTGAGGATCAGTAACAGGTGGACAGAGACTGAGGATCAGTAACAGGGACAGAGACTGAGGATCAGTAACAGGGACAGAGACTGAGGGTCAGTAACAGGGACAGAGACTGAGGATCAGTAACAGGGACACAGACTGAGGGTCAGTAACAGGGACAGAGACTGAGGATCAGTAACAGGGACACAGACTGAGGGTCAGTAACAGAGGGACAGAGACTGAGGGTCATTAACAGGGACAGAGACTGAGGATCAGTAACAGAGGGACAGAGACTGAGGATCAGTAACAGGGGGACAGAGACTGAGGATCAGTAACAGGGACAGAGACTGAGGGTCATAACAGGGACAGAGACTGAGGATCAGTAACAGGGACACAGACTGAGGGTCAGTAACAGGGGGACAGACTGAGGGTCAGTATCAGGGACACAGACTGAGGTTCAGTAACAGGGGGACAGACTGAGTGTCAGTAACAGGGACAGAGACTGAGGATCAGTAACAGGGACAGAGACTGAGGATCAGTAACAGGGACACAGAGTGAGGGTCAGTAACAGGGACAGAGACTGAGGATCAGTAACAGGGGGACAGACTGAGTGTCAGTAACAGGGACAGAGACTGAGGGTCAGTAACAGGGACAGAGACTGAGGATCAGTAACAGGGACACAGACTGAGGATCAGTGACAGGGACACAGACTGAGGATCAGTAACAGGGACAGAGACTGAGGATCAGTAACAGGGACAGAGACTGAGGATCAGTGACAGGGGGACAGACTGAGGGTCAGTAACAGGGACACAGACTGAGGGTCAGTAACAGGGACACAGACTGAGGATCAGTAACAGGGACAGAGACTGAGGATCAGTAACAGGGGGACAGACTGAGGATCAGGAACAGGGACAGAGACTGAGGGTCAGTAACAGGGACACAGACTGAGGATCAGTAACAGGGGGACAGACTGAGGATCAGGAACAGGGACAGAGACTGAGGATCAGTAACAGGGACACAGACTGAGGATCAGTAACAGGGGGACAGACTGAGGGTCAGTAACAGGGACACAGACTGAGGATCAGTAACAGGGACACAGACTGAGAATCAGTAACAGGGACACATACTGAGGATCAGTAACAGGGACACAGACTGAGGATCAGTAACAGGGACACAGACTGAGGATCAGTAACAGGGGGACAGACTGAGGATCAGGAACAGGGACAGAGACTGAGGGTCAGTAACAGGGACAGAGACTGAGGGTCAGTAACAGGGACACAGACTGAGGGTCAGTAACAGGGACACAGACTGAGGATCAGTAACAGGGACACAGACTGAGGATCAGTAACAGGGGGACAGACTGAGGATCAGTAACAGGGGGACAGACTGAGGATCAGGAACAGGGACAGAGACTGAGGGTCAGTAACAGGGACAGAGACTGAGGGTCAGTAACAGGGACACAGACTGAGGGTCAGTAACAGGGACACAGACTGAGGATCAGTAACAGGGACACAGACTGAGGATCAGTAACAGGGTGACAGACTGAGGGTCAGTAACAGGGACAGAGACTGAGGGTCAGTGACAGGGACACAGACTGAGGATCAGTAACAGGGTGACAGACTGAAGGTCAGTAACAGCGACAGAGACTGAGGGTCAGTAACAGGGACACAGACTGAGGGTCAGTGACAGGGACAGAGACTGAGGGTCAGTGACAGGGACACAGACTGAAGGTCAGTAACAGCGACAGAGACTGAGGATCAGTAACAGGGACACAGACTGAGGGTCAGTAACAGGGACAGAGACTGAGGATCAGTAACAGGGACAGAGACTGAGGATCAGTAACAGGGACACAGACTGAGGGTCAGTAACAGAGGGACAGAGACTGAGGGTCATTAACAGGGACAGAGACTGAGGATCAGTAACAGGTGGACAGAGACTGAGGATCAGTAACAGGGACAGAGACTGAGGATCAGTAACAGGGACAGAGACTGAGGGTCAGTAACAGGGACAGAGACTGAGGATCAGTAACAGGGACACAGACTGAGGGTCAGTAACAGGGACAGAGACTGAGGATCAGTAACAGGGACACAGACTGAGGGTCAGTAACAGAGGGACAGAGACTGAGGGTCATTAACAGGGACAGAGACTGAGGATCAGTAACAGAGGGACAGAGACTGAGGATCAGTAACAGGGGGACAGAGACTGAGGATCAGTAACAGGGACAGAGACTGAGGATCAGTAACAGGGACAGAGACTGAGGGTCAGTAACAGGGACAGAGACTGAGGATCAGTAACAGGGACACAGACTGAGGGTCAGTAACAGGGACAGAGACTGAGGATCAGTAACAGGGACACAGACTGAGGGTCAGTAACAGAGGGACAGAGACTGAGGGTCATTAACAGGGACAGAGACTGAGGATCAGTAACAGAGGGACAGAGACTGAGGATCAGTAACAGGGGGACAGAGACTGAGGATCAGTAACAGGGACAGAGACTGAGGGTCATAACAGGGACAGAGACTGAGGATCAGTAACAGGGACACAGACTGAGGGTCAGTAACAGGGGGACAGACTGAGGGTCAGTATCAGGGACACAGACTGAGGTTCAGTAACAGGGGGACAGACTGAGTGTCAGTAACAGGGACAGAGACTGAGGATCAGTAACAGGGACAGAGACTGAGGATCAGTAACAGGGACACAGAGTGAGGGTCAGTAACAGGGACAGAGACTGAGGATCAGTAACAGGGGGACAGACTGAGTGTCAGTAACAGGGACAGAGACTGAGGGTCAGTAACAGGGACAGAGACTGAGGATCAGTAACAGGGACACAGACTGAGGATCAGTGACAGGGACACAGACTGAGGATCAGTAACAGGGACAGAGACTGAGGATCAGTAACAGCGACAGAGACTGAGGATCAGTGACAGGGGGACAGACTGAGGGTCAGTAACAGGGACACAGACTGAGGGTCAGTAACAGGGACACAGACTGAGGATCAGTAACAGGGACAGAGACTGAGGATCAGTAACAGGGGGACAGACTGAGGATCAGGAACAGGGACAGAGACTGAGGGTCAGTAACAGGGACACAGACTGAGGATCAGTAACAGGGGGACAGACTGAGGATCAGGAACAGGGACAGAGACTGAGGATCAGTAACAGGGACACAGACTGAGGATCAGTAACAGGGGGACAGACTGAGGGTCAGTAACAGGGACACAGACTGAGGATCAGTAACAGGGACACAGACTGAGAATCAGTAACAGGGACACATACTGAGGATCAGTAACAGGGACACAGACTGAGGATCAGTAACAGGGACACAGACTGAGGATCAGTAACAGGGGGACAGACTGAGGATCAGGAACAGGGACAGAGACTGAGGGTCAGTAACAGGGACAGAGACTGAGGGTCAGTAACAGGGACACAGACTGAGGGTCAGTAACAGGGACACAGACTGAGGATCAGTAACAGGGACACAGACTGAGGATCAGTAACAGGGGGACAGACTGAGGATCAGTAACAGGGGGACAGACTGAGGATCAGGAACAGGGACAGAGACTGAGGGTCAGTAACAGGGACAGAGACTGAGGGTCAGTAACAGGGACACAGACTGAGGGTCAGTAACAGGGACACAGACTGAGGATCAGTAACAGGGACACAGACTGAGGATCAGTAACAGGGTGACAGACTGAGGGTCAGTAACAGGGACAGAGACTGAGGGTCAGTGACAGGGACACAGACTGAGGATCAGTAACAGGGTGACAGACTGAAGGTCAGTAACAGCGACAGAGACTGAGGGTCAGTAACAGGGACACAGACTGAGGGTCAGTGACAGGGACAGAGACTGAGGGTCAGTGACAGGGACACAGACTGAAGGTCAGTAACAGGGACAGAGACTGAGGATCAGTAACAGGGACAGAGACTGAGGATCAGTAACAGGGACACAGACTGAGGGTCAGTAACAGAGGGACAGAGACTGAGGGTCATTAACAGGGACAGAGACTGAGGATCAGTAACAGGTGGACAGAGACTGAGGATCAGTAACAGGGACAGAGACTGAGGATCAGTAACAGGGACAGAGACTGAGGGTCAGTAACAGGGACAGAGACTGAGGATCAGTAACAGGGACACAGACTGAGGGTCAGTAACAGGGACAGAGACTGAGGATCAGTAACAGGGACACAGACTGAGGGTCAGTAACAGAGGGACAGAGACTGAGGGTCATTAACAGGGACAGAGACTGAGGATCAGTAACAGAGGGACAGAGACTGAGGATCAGTAACAGGGGGACAGAGACTGAGGATCAGTAACAGGGACAGAGACTGAGGGTCAGTAACAGGGACAGAGACTGAGGATCAGTAACAGGGACACAGACTGAGGGTCAGTAACAGGGGGACAGACTGACGGTCAGTAACAGGGACACAGACTGAGGATCAGTAACAGGGGGACAGACTGAGTGTCATTAACAGGGACAGAGACTGAGGATCAGTAACAGGGACAGAGACTGAGGATCACTAACAGGGACACAGACTGAGGGTCATTAACAGGGACAGAGACTGAGGATCGGTAACAGGGGGACAGACTGAGTGTCAGTAACAGGGACAGAGACTGAGGGTCAGTAACAGGGACAGAGACTGAGGATCAGTAACAGGGACACAGACTGAGGATCAGTAACAGGGACACAGACTGAGGATCAGTAACAGGGACACAGACTGAGGATCAGTAACAGGGACAGAGACTGAGGATCAGTGACAGGGGGACAGACTGAGGGTCAGTAACAGGGACACAGACTGAGGGTCAGTAACAGGGACACAGACTGAGGATCAGTAACAGGGACAGAGACTGAGGATCAGTAACAGGGGGACAGACTGAGGATCAGGAACAGGGACAGAGACTGAGGATCAGTAACAGGGACAGAGACTGAGGATCAGTGACAGGGGGACAGACTGAGGGTCAGTAACAGGGACACAGACTGAGGGTCAGTAACAGGGACACAGACTGAGGATCAGTAACAGGGACAGAGACTGAGGGTCAGTAACAGGGACAGAGACTGAGGATCAGGAACAGGGACAGAGACTGAGGGTCAGTAACAGGGACAGAGACTGAAGGTCAGTAACAGGGACACAGACTGAGGATCAGTAACAGGGACACAGACTGAGGGTCAGTAACAGGGACAGAGACTGAAGGTCAGTAACAGGGACACAGACTGAGGATCAGTAACAGGGACACAGACTGAGGGTCAGTAACAGGGACAGAGACTGAGGGTCAGTAACAGGGACAGAGACTGAGGATCAGTAACACGGTCACAGACTGAGGATCAGTAACAGGGACACAGACTGAGGATCAGGAACAGGGGGACAGACTGAGGATCAGTCACAGGGACAGAGACTGAGGGTCAGTAACAGGGACAGAGACTGAGGATCAGTAACAGGGTCACAGACTGAGGATCAGTAACAGGGACACAGACTGAGGATCAATAACAGGGACACAGACTGAGGATCAGTAACAGGGACACAGACTGAGAATCAGGAACAGGGGGACAGACTGAGGATCAGTAACAGGGACAGAGACTGAGGGTCAGTAACAGGGACAGAGACTGAGGATCAGTAAGAGGGACACAGACTGAGGATCAGTAACAGAGGGACAGAGACTGAGGATCAGTAACAGGTACAGAGACTGAGGGTCAGTAACAGGGACAGAGACTGAGGGTCAGTAACAGGGACAGAGACTGAGGATCAGTAACAGGGACAGAGACTGAGGATCAGTAACAGGGACACAGACTGAGGGTCAGTAACAGAGGGACAGAGACTGAGGATCATTAACAGGGACAGAGACTGAGGATCAGTAACAGAGGGACAGAGACTGAGGATCAGTAACAGGTGGACAGAGACTGAGGATCAGTAACAGGGACAGAGACTGAGGATCAGTAACAGGGACAGAGACTGAGGGTCAGTAACAGGGACAGAGACTGAGGATCAGTAACAGGGACACAGACTGAGGGTCAGTAACAGGGACAGAGACTGAGGATCAGTAACAGGGACACAGACTGAGGGTCAGTAACAGAGGGACAGAGACTGAGGGTCATTAACAGGGACAGAGACTGAGGATCAGTAACAGAGGGACAGAGACTGAGGATCAGTAACAGGGGGACAGAGACTGAGGATCAGTAACAGAGGGACAGAGACTGAGGATCAGTAACAGGGGGACAGAGACTGAGGATCAGTAACAGGGACAGAGACTGAGGGTCATAACAGGGACAGAGACTGAGGATCAGTAACAGGGACACAGACTGAGGGTCAGTAACAGGGGGACAGACTGAGGGTCAGTATCAGGGACACAGACTGAGGTTCAGTAACAGGGGGACAGACTGAGTGTCAGTAACAGGGACAGAGACTGAGGGTCAGTAACAGGGACAGAGACTGAGGATCAGTAACAGGGACACAGACTGAGGATCAGTAACAGGGACACAGACTGAGGATCAGTAACAGGGACAGAGACTGAGGATCAGTAACAGGGACAGAGACTGAGGATCAGTGACAGGGGGACAGACTGAGGGTCAGTAACAGGGACACAGACTGAGGGTCAGTAACAGGGACACAGACTGAGGATCAGTAACAGGGACAGAGACTGAGGGTCAGTAACAGGGACAGAGACTGAGGATCAGGAACAGGGACAGAGACTGAGGGTCAGTAACAGGGACAGAGACTGAAGGTCAGTAACAGGGACACAGACTGAGGATCAGTAACAGGGACACAGACTGAGGGTCAGTAACAGGGACAGAGACTGAAGGTCAGTAACAGGGACACAGACTGAGGATCAGTAACAGGGACACAGACTGAGGGTCAGTAACAGGGACAGAGACTGAGGGTCAGTAACAGGGACAGAGACTGAGGATCAGTAACACGGTCACAGACTGAGGATCAGTAACAGGGACACAGACTGAGGATCAGGAACAGGGGGACAGACTGAGGATCAGTCACAGGGACAGAGACTGAGGGTCAGTAACAGGGACAGAGACTGAGGATCAGTAACAGGGTCACAGACTGAGGATCAGTAACAGGGACACAGACTGAGGATCAATAACAGGGACACAGACTGAGGATCAGTAACAGGGACACAGACTGAGAATCAGGAACAGGGGGACAGACTGAGGATCAGTAACAGGGACAGAGACTGAGGGTCAGTAACAGGGACAGAGACTGAGGATCAGTAAGAGGGACACAGACTGAGGATCAGTAACAGAGGGACAGAGACTGAGGATCAGTAACAGGTACAGAGACTGAGGGTCAGTAACAGGGACAGAGACTGAGGGTCAGTAACAGGGACAGAGACTGAGGATCAGTAACAGGGACAGAGACTGAGGATCAGTAACAGGGACACAGACTGAGGGTCAGTAACAGAGGGACAGAGACTGAGGATCATTAACAGGGACAGAGACTGAGGATCAGTAACAGAGGGACAGAGACTGAGGATCAGTAACAGGTGGACAGAGACTGAGGATCAGTAACAGGGACAGAGACTGAGGATCAGTAACAGGGACAGAGACTGAGGGTCAGTAACAGGGACAGAGACTGAGGATCAGTAACAGGGACACAGACTGAGGGTCAGTAACAGGGACAGAGACTGAGGATCAGTAACAGGGACACAGACTGAGGGTCAGTAACAGAGGGACAGAGACTGAGGGTCATTAACAGGGACAGAGACTGAGGATCAGTAACAGAGGGACAGAGACTGAGGATCAGTAACAGGGTGACAGAGACTGAGGATCAGTAACAGGGACAGAGACTGAGGGTCATAACAGGGACAGAGACTGAGGATCAGTAACAGGGACACAGACTGAGGGTCAGTAACAGGGGGACAGACTGAGGGTCAGTATCAGGGACACAGACTGAGGTTCAGTAACAGGGGGACAGACTGAGTGTCAGTAACAGGGACAGAGACTGAGGATCAGTAACAGGGACAGAGACTGAGGATCAGTAACAGGGACACAGAGTGAGGGTCAGTAACAGGGACAGAGACTGAGGATCAGTAACAGGGGGACAGACTGAGTGTCAGTAACAGGGACAGAGACTGAGGGTCAGTAACAGGGACAGAGACTGAGGATCAGTAACAGGGACACAGACTGAGGATCAGTGACAGGGACACAGACTGAGGATCAGTAACAGGGACAGAGACTGAGGATCAGTAACAGGGACAGAGACTGAGGATCAGTGACAGGGGGACAGACTGAGGGTCAGTAACAGGGACACAGACTGAGGGTCAGTAACAGGGACACAGACTGAGGATCAGTAACAGGGACAGAGACTGAGGATCAGTAACAGGGGGACAGACTGAGGATCAGGAACAGGGACAGAGACTGAGGGTCAGTAACAGGGACACAGACTGAGGATCAGTAACAGGGGGACAGACTGAGGATCAGGAACAGGGACAGAGACTGAGGATCAGTAACAGGGACACAGACTGAGGATCAGTAACAGGGGGACAGACTGAGGGTCAGTAACAGGGACACAGACTGAGGATCAGTAACAGGGACACAGACTGAGAATCAGTAACAGGGACACATACTGAGGATCAGTAACAGGGACACAGACTGAGGATCAGTAACAGGGACACAGACTGAGGATCAGTAACAGGGGGACAGACTGAGGATCAGGAACAGGGACAGAGACTGAGGGTCAGTAACAGGGACAGAGACTGAGGGTCAGTAACAGGGACACAGACTGAGGGTCAGTAACAGGGACACAGACTGAGGATCAGTAACAGGGACACAGACTGAGGATCAGTAACAGGGGGACAGACTGAGGATCAGTAACAGGGGGACAGACTGAGGATCAGGAACAGGGACAGAGACTGAGGGTCAGTAACAGGGACAGAGACTGAGGGTCAGTAACAGGGACACAGACTGAGGGTCAGTAACAGGGACACAGACTGAGGATCAGTAACAGGGACACAGACTGAGGATCAGTAACAGGGTGACAGACTGAGGGTCAGTAACAGGGACAGAGACTGAGGGTCAGTGACAGGGACACAGACTGAGGATCAGTAACAGGGTGACAGACTGAAGGTCAGTAACAGCGACAGAGACTGAGGGTCAGTAACAGGGACACAGACTGAGGGTCAGTGACAGGGACAGAGACTGAGGGTCAGTGACAGGGACACAGACTGAAGGTCAGTAACAGCGACAGAGACTGAGGATCAGTAACAGGGACACAGACTGAGGGTCAGTAACAGGGACAGAGACTGAGGATCAGTAACAGGGACAGAGACTGAGGATCAGTAACAGGGACACAGACTGAGGGTCAGTAACAGAGGGACAGAGACTGAGGGTCATTAACAGGGACAGAGACTGAGGATCAGTAACAGGTGGACAGAGACTGAGGATCAGTAACAGGGACAGAGACTGAGGATCAGTAACAGGGACAGAGACTGAGGGTCAGTAACAGGGACAGAGACTGAGGATCAGTAACAGGGACACAGACTGAGGGTCAGTAACAGGGACAGAGACTGAGGATCAGTAACAGGGACACAGACTGAGGGTCAGTAACAGAGGGACAGAGACTGAGGGTCATTAACAGGGACAGAGACTGAGGATCAGTAACAGAGGGACAGAGACTGAGGATCAGTAACAGGGGGACAGAGACTGAGGATCAGTAACAGGGACAGAGACTGAGGATCAGTAACAGGGACAGAGACTGAGGGTCAGTAACAGGGACAGAGACTGAGGATCAGTAACAGGGACACAGACTGAGGGTCAGTAACAGGGACAGAGACTGAGGATCAGTAACAGGGACACAGACTGAGGGTCAGTAACAGAGGGACAGAGACTGAGGGTCATTAACAGGGACAGAGACTGAGGATCAGTAACAGAGGGACAGAGACTGAGGATCAGTAACAGGGGGACAGAGACTGAGGATCAGTAACAGGGACAGAGACTGAGGGTCATAACAGGGACAGAGACTGAGGATCAGTAACAGGGACACAGACTGAGGGTCAGTAACAGGGGGACAGACTGAGGGTCAGTATCAGGGACACAGACTGAGGTTCAGTAACAGGGGGACAGACTGAGTGTCAGTAACAGGGACAGAGACTGAGGATCAGTAACAGGGACAGAGACTGAGGATCAGTAACAGGGACACAGAGTGAGGGTCAGTAACAGGGACAGAGACTGAGGATCAGTAACAGGGGGACAGACTGAGTGTCAGTAACAGGGACAGAGACTGAGGGTCAGTAACAGGGACAGAGACTGAGGATCAGTAACAGGGACACAGACTGAGGATCAGTGACAGGGACACAGACTGAGGATCAGTAACAGGGACAGAGACTGAGGATCAGTAACAGCGACAGAGACTGAGGATCAGTGACAGGGGGACAGACTGAGGGTCAGTAACAGGGACACAGACTGAGGGTCAGTAACAGGGACACAGACTGAGGATCAGTAACAGGGACAGAGACTGAGGATCAGTAACAGGGGGACAGACTGAGGATCAGGAACAGGGACAGAGACTGAGGGTCAGTAACAGGGACACAGACTGAGGATCAGTAACAGGGGGACAGACTGAGGATCAGGAACAGGGACAGAGACTGAGGATCAGTAACAGGGACACAGACTGAGGATCAGTAACAGGGGGACAGACTGAGGGTCAGTAACAGGGACACAGACTGAGGATCAGTAACAGGGACACAGACTGAGAATCAGTAACAGGGACACATACTGAGGATCAGTAACAGGGACACAGACTGAGGATCAGTAACAGGGACACAGACTGAGGATCAGTAACAGGGGGACAGACTGAGGATCAGGAACAGGGACAGAGACTGAGGGTCAGTAACAGGGACAGAGACTGAGGGTCAGTAACAGGGACACAGACTGAGGGTCAGTAACAGGGACACAGACTGAGGATCAGTAACAGGGACACAGACTGAGGATCAGTAACAGGGGGACAGACTGAGGATCAGTAACAGGGGGACAGACTGAGGATCAGGAACAGGGACAGAGACTGAGGGTCAGTAACAGGGACAGAGACTGAGGGTCAGTAACAGGGACACAGACTGAGGGTCAGTAACAGGGACACAGACTGAGGATCAGTAACAGGGACACAGACTGAGGATCAGTAACAGGGTGACAGACTGAGGGTCAGTAACAGGGACAGAGACTGAGGGTCAGTGACAGGGACACAGACTGAGGATCAGTAACAGGGTGACAGACTGAAGGTCAGTAACAGCGACAGAGACTGAGGGTCAGTAACAGGGACACAGACTGAGGGTCAGTGACAGGGACAGAGACTGAGGGTCAGTGACAGGGACACAGACTGAAGGTCAGTAACAGGGACAGAGACTGAGGATCAGTAACAGGGACAGAGACTGAGGATCAGTAACAGGGACACAGACTGAGGGTCAGTAACAGAGGGACAGAGACTGAGGGTCATTAACAGGGACAGAGACTGAGGATCAGTAACAGGTGGACAGAGACTGAGGATCAGTAACAGGGACAGAGACTGAGGATCAGTAACAGGGACAGAGACTGAGGGTCAGTAACAGGGACAGAGACTGAGGATCAGTAACAGGGACACAGACTGAGGGTCAGTCACAGGGACAGAGACTGAGGATCAGTAACAGGGACACAGACTGAGGGTCAGTAACAGAGGGACAGAGACTGAGGGTCATTAACAGGGACAGAGACTGAGGATCAGTAACAGAGGGACAGAGACTGAGGATCAGTAACAGGGGGACAGAGACTGAGGATCAGTAACAGGGACAGAGACTGAGGGTCAGTAACAGGGACAGAGACTGAGGATCAGTAACAGGGACACAGACTGAGGGTCAGTAACAGGGGGACAGACTGACGGTCAGTAACAGGGACACAGACTGAGGATCAGTAACAGGGGGACAGACTGAGTGTCATTAACAGGGACAGAGACTGAGGATCAGTAACAGGGACAGAGACTGAGGATCACTAACAGGGACACAGACTGAGGGTCATTAACAGGGACAGAGACTGAGGATCGGTAACAGGGGGACAGACTGAGTGTCAGTAACAGGGACAGAGACTGAGGGTCAGTAACAGGGACAGAGACTGAGGATCAGTAACAGGGACACAGACTGAGGATCAGTAACAGGGACACAGACTGAGGATCAGTAACAGGGACACAGACTGAGGATCAGTAACAGGGACAGAGACTGAGGATCAGTGACAGGGGGACAGACTGAGGGTCAGTAACAGGGACACAGACTGAGGGTCAGTAACAGGGACACAGACTGAGGATCAGTAACAGGGACAGAGACTGAGGATCAGTAACAGGGGGACAGACTGAGGATCAGTAACAGGGACAGAGACTGAGGATCAGTAACAGGGACAGAGACTGAGGATCAGTGACAGGGGGACAGACTGAGGGTCAGTAACAGGGACACAGACTGAGGGTCAGTAACAGGGACACAGACTGAGGATCAGTAACAGGGACAGAGACTGAGGGTCAGTAACAGGGACAGAGACTGAGGATCAGGAACAGGGACAGAGACTGAGGGTCAGTAACAGGGACAGAGACTGAAGGTCAGTAACAGGGACACAGACTGAGGATCAGTAACAGGGACACAGACTGAGGGTCAGTAACAGGGACAGAGACTGAAGGTCAGTAACAGGGACACAGACTGAGGATCAGTAACAGGGACACAGACTGAGGGTCAGTAACAGGGACAGAGACTGAGGGTCAGTAACAGGGACAGAGACTGAGGATCAGTAACACGGTCACAGACTGAGGATCAGTAACAGGGACACAGACTGAGGATCAGGAACAGGGGGACAGACTGAGGATCAGTCACAGGGACAGAGACTGAGGGTCAGTAACAGGGACAGAGACTGAGGATCAGTAACAGGGTCACAGACTGAGGATCAGTAACAGGGACACAGACTGAGGATCAATAACAGGGACACAGACTGAGGATCAGTAACAGGGACACAGACTGAGAATCAGGAACAGGGGGACAGACTGAGGATCAGTAACAGGGACAGAGACTGAGGGTCAGTAAAAGGGACAGAGACTGAGGATCAGTAAGAGGGACACAGACTGAGGATCAGTAACAGAGGGACAGAGACTGAGGATCAGTAACAGGTACAGAGACTGAGGGTCAGTAACAGGGACAGAGACTGAGGGTCAGTAACAGGGACAGAGACTGAGGATCAGTAACAGGGACAGAGACTGAGGATCAGTAACAGGGACACAGACTGAGGGTCAGTAACAGAGGGACAGAGACTGAGGATCATTAACAGGGACAGAGACTGAGGATCAGTAACAGAGGGACAGAGACTGAGGATCAGTAACAGGTGGACAGAGACTGAGGATCAGTAACAGGGACAGAGACTGAGGATCAGTAACAGGGACAGAGACTGAGGGTCAGTAACAGGGACAGAGACTGAGGATCAGTAACAGGGACACAGACTGAGGGTCAGTAACAGGGACAGAGACTGAGGATCAGTAACAGGGACACAGACTGAGGGTCAGTAACAGAGGGACAGAGACTGAGGGTCATTAACAGGGACAGAGACTGAGGATCAGTAACAGAGGGACAGAGACTGAGGATCAGTAACAGGGGGACAGAGACTGAGGATCAGTAACAGAGGGACAGAGACTGAGGATCAGTAACAGGGGGACAGAGACTGAGGATCAGTAACAGGGACAGAGACTGAGGGTCATAACAGGGACAGAGACTGAGGATCAGTAACAGGGACACAGACTGAGGGTCAGTAACAGGGGGACAGACTGAGGGTCAGTATCAGGGACACAGACTGAGGTTCAGTAACAGGGGGACAGACTGAGTGTCAGTAACAGGGACAGAGACTGAGGATCAGTAACAGGGACAGAGACTGAGGATCAGTAACAGGGACACAGAGTGAGGGTCAGTAACAGGGACAGAGACTGAGGATCAGTAACAGGGGGACAGACTGAGTGTCAGTAACAGGGACAGAGACTGAGGGTCAGTAACAGGGACAGAGACTGAGGATCAGTAACAGGGACACAGACTGAGGATCAGTGACAGGGACACAGACTGAGGATCAGTAACAGGGACAGAGACTGAGGATCAGTAACAGGGACAGAGACTGAGGATCAGTGACAGGGGGACAGACTGAGGGTCAGTAACAGGGACACAGACTGAGGGTCAGTAACAGGGACACAGACTGAGGATCAGTAACAGGGACAGAGACTGAGGATCAGTAACAGGGGGACAGACTGAGGATCAGGAACAGGGACAGAGACTGAGGGTCAGTAACAGGGACACAGACTGAGGATCAGTAACAGGGGGACAGACTGAGGATCAGGAACAGGGACAGAGACTGAGGATCAGTAACAGGGACACAGACTGAGGATCAGTAACAGGGGGACAGACTGAGGGTCAGTAACAGGGACACAGACTGAGGATCAGTAACAGGGACACAGACTGAGAATCAGTAACAGGGACACATACTGAGGATCAGTAACAGGGACACAGACTGAGGATCAGTAACAGGGACACAGACTGAGGATCAGTAACAGGGGGACAGACTGAGGATCAGGAACAGGGACAGAGACTGAGGGTCAGTAACAGGGACAGAGACTGAGGGTCAGTAACAGGGACACAGACTGAGGGTCAGTAACAGGGACACAGACTGAGGATCAGTAACAGGGACACAGACTGAGGATCAGTAACAGGGGGACAGACTGAGGATCAGTAACAGGGGGACAGACTGAGGATCAGGAACAGGGACAGAGACTGAGGGTCAGTAACAGGGACAGAGACTGAGGGTCAGTAACAGGGACACAGACTGAGGGTCAGTAACAGGGACACAGACTGAGGATCAGTAACAGGGACACAGACTGAGGATCAGTAACAGGGTGACAGACTGAGGGTCAGTAACAGGGACAGAGACTGAGGGTCAGTGACAGGGACACAGACTGAGGATCAGTAACAGGGTGACAGACTGAAGGTCAGTAACAGCGACAGAGACTGAGGGTCAGTAACAGGGACACAGACTGAGGGTCAGTGACAGGGACAGAGACTGAGGGTCAGTGACAGGGACACAGACTGAAGGTCAGGAACAGCGACAGAGACTGAGGATCAGTAACAGGGACACAGACTGAGGGTCAGTAACAGGGACAGAGACTGAGGATCAGTAACAGGGACAGAGACTGAGGATCAGTAACAGGGACACAGACTGAGGGTCAGTAACAGAGGGACAGAGACTGAGGGTCATTAACAGGGACACAGACTGAGGATCAGTAACAGGTGGACAGAGACTGAGGATCAGTAACAGGGACAGAGACTGAGGATCAGTAACAGGGACAGAGACTGAGGGTCAGTAACAGGGACAGAGACTGAGGATCAGTAACAGGGACACAGACTGAGGGTCAGTAACAGGGACAGAGACTGAGGATCAGTAACAGGGACACAGACTGAGGGTCAGTAACAGAGGGACAGAGACTGAGGGTCATTAACAGGGACAGAGACTGAGGATCAGTAACAGAGGGACAGAGACTGAGGATCAGTAACAGGGGGACAGAGACTGAGGATCAGTAACAGGGACAGAGACTGAGGGTCAGTAACAGGGACAGAGACTGAGGATCAGTAACAGGGACACAGACTGAGGGTCAGTAACAGGGGGACAGACTGACGGTCAGTAACAGGGACACAGACTGAGGATCAGTAACAGGGGGACAGACTGAGTGTCATTAACAGGGACAGAGACTGAGGATCAGTAACAGGGACAGAGACTGAGGATCAGTAACAGGGACACAGACTGAGGGTCATTAACAGGGACAGAGACTGAAGATCGGTAACAGGGGGACAGACTGAGTGTCAGTAACAGGGACAGAGACTGAGGGTCAGTAACAGGGACAGAGACTGAGGATCAGTAACAGGGACACAGACTGAGGATCAGTAACAGGGACACAGACTGAGGATCAGTAACAGGGACACAGACTGAGGATCAGTAACAGGGACAGAGACTGAGGATCAGTGACAGGGGGACAGACTGAGGGTCAGTAACAGGGACACAGACTGAGGGTCAGTAACAGGGACACAGACTGAGGATCAGTAACAGGGACAGAGACTGAGGATCAGTAACAGGGGGACAGACTGAGGATCAGGAACAGGGACAGAGACTGAGGGTCAGTAACAGGGACACAGACTGAGGATCAGTAACAGGGGGACAGACTGAGGATCAGGAACAGGGACAGAGACTGAGGATCAGTAACAGGGACACAGACTGAGGATCAGTAACAGGGGGACAGACTGAGGGTCAGTAACAGGGACACAGACTGAGGATCAGTAACAGGGACACAGACTGAGGATCAGTAACAGGGACACATACTGAGGATCAGTAACAGGGACACAGACTGAGGATCAGTAACAGGGACACAGACTGAGGATCAGTAACAGGGGGACAGACTGAGGATCAGGAACAGGGACAGAGACTGAGGGTCAGTAACAGGGACAGAGACTGAGGGTCAGTAACAGGGACAGAGACTGAGGGTCAGTAACAGGGACACAGACTGAGGGTCAGTAACAGGGACACAGACTGAGGATCAGTAACAGGGACACAGACTGAGGATCAGTAACAGGGGGACAGACTGAGGGTCAGTAACAGGGACAGAGACTGAGGGTCAGTGACAGGGACACAGACTGAAGGTCAGTAACAGCGACAGAGACTGAGGGTCAGTAACAGGGACACAGACTGAGGGTCAGTAACAGGGACAGAGACTGAGGGTCAGTGACAGGGACACAGACTGAGGGTCAGTAACAGGGACAGAGACTGAGGATCAGTAACAGGGACAGAGACTGAGGATCAGTAACAGGGACACAGACTGAGGGTCAGTAACAGAGGGACAGAGACTGAGGGTCATTAACAGGGACAGAGACTGAGGATCAGTAACAGAGGGACAGAGACTGAGGATCAGTAACTGAGGGACAGAGACTGAGGATCAGTAACAGGTGGACAGAGACTGAGGATCAGTAACAGGGACAGAGACTGAGGATCAGTAACAGGGACAGAGACTGAGGGTCAGTAACAGGGACAGAGACTGAGGGTCAGTAACAGGGACACAGACTGAGGGTCAGTAACAGGGACACAGACTGAGGATCAGTAACAGGGACACAGTCTGAGGATCAGTAACAGGGGGACAGACTGAGGGTCAGTAACAGGGACAGAGACTGAGGGTCAGTGACAGGGACACAGACTGAAGGTCAGTAACAGCGACAGAGACTGAGGGTCAGTAACAGGGACACAGACTGAAGGTCAGTAACAGCGACAGAGACTGAGAATCAGTAACAGGGACACAGACTGAGGGTCAGTAACAGAGACTGAGGATCAGTAACAGAGGGACAGAGACTGAGGATCAGTAACAGGTGGACAGAGACTGAGGATCAGTAACAGGGACAGAGACTGAGGATCAGTAACAGGGACAGAGACTGAGGGTCAGTAACAGGGACAGAGACTGAGGATCAGTAACAGGGACACAGACTGAGGGTCAGTAACAGGGACAGAGACTGAGGATCAGTAACAGGGACACAGACTGAGGGTCAGTAACAGAGGGACAGAGACTGAGGGTCATTAACAGGGACAGAGACTGAGGATCAGTAACAGAGGGACAGAGACTGAGGATCAGTAACAGGGGGACAGAGACTGATGATCAGTAACAGGGACAGAGACTGAGGGTCAGTAACAGGGACAGAGACTGAGGATCAGTAACAGGGACACAGACTGAGGGTCAGTAACAGGGGGACAGACTGACGGTCAGTAACAGGGACACAGACTGAGGATCATTAACAGGGGGACAGACTGAGTGTCAGTAACAGGGACAGAGACTGAGGATCAGTAACAGGGACAGAGACTGAGGATCAGTAACAGGGACAGAGACTGAGGATCAGTAACAGGGACACAGACTGAGGGTCAGTAACAGGGACAGAGACTGAGGATCAGTAACAGGGACACAGACTGAGGATCAGTAACAGGGGGACAGACTGAGGGTCAGTAACAGGGACACAGACTGAGGATCAGTAACAGGGACACAGACTGAGGATCAGTAACAGGGACACATACTGAGGATCAGTAACAGGGACACAGACTGAGGATCAGTAACAGGGACACAGACTGAGGATCAGTAACAGGGGGACAGACTGAGGATCAGGAACAGGGACAGAGACTGAGGGTCAGTAACAGGGACAGAGACTGAGGGTCAGTAACAGGGACACAGACTGAGGGTCAGTAACAGGGACACAGACTGAGGATCAGTAACAGGGACACAGACTGAGGATCAGTAACAGGGGGACAGAGTGAGGGTCAGTAACAGGGACAGAGACTGAGGATCAGTAACAGGGACACAGACTGAGGATCAGTAACAGGGGGACAGACTGAGGGTCAGTGACAGGGACACAGACTGAGGATCAGTAACAGGGGGACAGACTGAGGGTCAGTGACAGGGACACAGACTGAAGGTCAGTAACAGCGACAGAGACTGAGGGTCAGTAACAGGGACACAGACTGAGGGTCAGTAACAGGGACAGAGACTGAGGGTCAGTGACAGGGACACAGACTGAAGGTCAGTAACAGCGACAGAGACTGAGGATCAGTAACAGGGACACAGACTGAGGATCAGTAACAGGGGGACAGACTGAGGATCAGGAACAGGGACAGAGACTGAGCGTCAGTAACAGGGACGGAGACTGAGGGTCAGTAACAGGGACACAGACTGAGGGTCAGTAACAGGGACACAGACTGAGGATCAGTAACAGGGACACAGTCTGAGGATCAGTAACAGGGGGACAGACTGAGGGTCAGTAACAGGGACAGAGACTGAGGGTCAGTGACAGGGACACAGACTGAAGGTCAGTAACAGCGACAGAGACTGAGGGTCAGTAACAGGGACACAGACTGAGGGTCAGTGACAGGGACAGAGACTGAGGGTCAGTGACAGGGACACAGACTGAAGGTCAGTAACAGCGACAGAGACTGAGGATCAGTAACAGGGACAGAGACTGAGGGTCAGTAACAGGGACAGAGACTGAGGGTCAGTAACAGGGACAGAGACTGAGGATCAGTAACAGGGACAGAGACTGAGGATCAGTAACAGGGACACAGACTGAGGGTCAGTAACAGAGGGACAGAGACTGAGGGTCATTAACAGGGACAGAGACTGAGGATCAGTAACAGACGGACAGAGACTGAGGATCAGTAACAGTTGGACAGAGACTGAGGATCAGTAACAGGGACAGAGACTGAGGGTCAGTAACAGGGACAGAGACTGAGGATCAGTAACAGGGACACAGACTGAGGGTCAGTAACAGGGACAGAGACTGAGGATCAGTAACAGGGACACAGACTGAGGGTCAGTAACAGAGGGACAGAGACTGAGGGTCATTAACAGGGACAGAGACTGAGGATGAGTAACAGAGGGACAGAGACTGAGGATCAGTAACAGGGGGACAGAGACTGAGGATCAGTAACAGGGACAGAGACTGAGGGTCAGTAACAGGGACAGAGACTGAGGATCAGTAACAGGGACACAGACTGAGGGTCAGTAACAGGGGGACAGACTGAGGGTCAGTAACAGGGACACAGACTGAGGATCAGTAACAGGGGGACAGACTGAGTGTCAGTAACAGGGACAGAGACTGAGGATCAGTAACAGGGACAGAGACTGAGGATCAGTAACAGGGACACAGAGTGAGGGTCAGTAACAGGGACAGAGACTGAGGATCAGTAACAGGGTGACAGACTGAGTGTCAGTAACAGGGACAGCGACTGAGGGTCAGTAACAGGGACAGAGACTGAGGATCAGTAACAGGGACACAGACTGAGGATCAGTAACAGGGACACAGACTGAGGATCAGTAACAGGGACAGAGACTGAGGATCAGTAACAGGGACAGAGACTGAGGATCAGTGACAGGGGGACAGACTGAGGGTCAGTAACAGAAACACAGACTGAGGGTCAGTAACAGGGACACAGACTGAGGATCAGTAACAGGGACAGAGACTGAGGATCAGTAACAGGGGGACAGACTGAGGATCAGGAACAGGGACAGAGACTGAGGGTCAGTAACAGGGACACAGACTGAGGATCAGTAACAGGGGGACAGACTGAGGATCAGGAACAGGGACAGAGACTGAGGATCAGTAACAGGGACACAGACTGAGGATCAGTAACAGGGGGACAGACTGAGGATCAGGAACAGGGACAGAGACTGAGGATCAGTAACAGGGACACAGACTGAGGATCAGTAACAGGGGGACAGACTGAGGGTCAGTAACAGGGACACAGACTGAGGATCAGTAACAGGGACACAGACTGAGGATCAGTAACAGGGACACATACTGAGGATCAGTAACAGGGACACAGACTGAGGATCAGTAACAGGGACACAGACTGAGGATCAGTAACAGGGGGACAGACTGAGGATCAGGAACAGGGACAGAGACTGAGGGTCAGTAACAGGGACAGAGACTGAGGGTCAGTAACAGGGACAGAGACTGAGGGTCAGTAACAGGGACACAGACTGAGGGTCAGTAACAGGGACACAGACTGAGGATCAGTAACAGGGACACAGACTGAGGATCAGTAACAGGGGGACAGACTGAGGGTCAGTAACAGGGACAGAGACTGAGGGTCAGTGACAGGGACACAGACTGAAGGTCAGTAACAGCGACAGAGACTGAGGGTCAGTAACAGGGACACAGACTGAGGGTCAGTAACAGGGACAGAGACTGAGGGTCAGTGACAGGGACACAGACTGAGGGTCAGTAACAGGGACAGAGACTGAGGATCAGTAACAGGGACAGAGACTGAGGATCAGTAACAGGGACACAGACTGAGGGTCAGTAACAGAGGGACAGAGACTGAGGGTCATTAACAGGGACAGAGACTGAGGATCAGTAACAGAGGGACAGAGACTGAGGATCAGTAACAGAGGGACAGAGACTGAGGATCAGTAACAGGTGGACAGAGACTGAGGATCAGTAACAGGGACAGAGACTGAGGATCAGTAACAGGGACAGAGACTGAGGGTCAGTAACAGGGACAGAGACTGAGGGTCAGTAACAGGGACACAGACTGAGGGTCAGTAACAGGGACACAGACTGAGGATCAGTAACAGGGACACAGTCTGAGGATCAGTAACAGGGGGACAGACTGAGGGTCAGTAACAGGGACAGAGACTGAGGGTCAGTGACAGGGACACAGACTGAAGGTCAGTAACAGCGACAGAGACTGAGGGTCAGTAACAGGGACACAGACTGAAGGTCAGTAACAGCGACAGAGACTGAGAATCAGTAACAGGGACACAGACTGAGGGTCAGTAACAGAGACTGAGGATCAGTAACAGAGGGACAGAGACTGAGGATCAGTAACAGGTGGACAGAGACTGAGGATCAGTAACAGGGACAGAGACTGAGGATCAGTAACAGGGACAGAGACTGAGGGTCAGTAACAGGGACAGAGACTGAGGATCAGTAACAGGGACACAGACTGAGGGTCAGTAACAGGGACAGAGACTGAGGATCAGTAACAGGGACACAGACTGAGGGTCAGTAACAGAGGGACAGAGACTGAGGGTCATTAACAGGGACAGAGACTGAGGATCAGTAACAGAGGGACAGAGACTGAGGATCAGTAACAGGGGGACAGAGACTGATGATCAGTAACAGGGACAGAGACTGAGGGTCAGTAACAGGGACAGAGACTGAGGATCAGTAACAGGGACACAGACTGAGGGTCAGTAACAGGGGGACAGACTGACGGTCAGTAACAGGGACACAGACTGAGGATCATTAACAGGGGGACAGACTGAGTGTCAGTAACAGGGACAGAGACTGAGGATCAGTAACAGGGACAGAGACTGAGGATCAGTAACAGGGACAGAGACTGAGGATCAGTAACAGGGACACAGACTGAGGGTCAGTAACAGGGACAGAGACTGAGGATCAGTAACAGGGACACAGACTGAGGATCAGTAACAGGGGGACAGACTGAGGGTCAGTAACAGGGACACAGACTGAGGATCAGTAACAGGGACACAGACTGAGGATCAGTAACAGGGACACATACTGAGGATCAGTAACAGGGACACAGACTGAGGATCAGTAACAGGGACACAGACTGAGGATCAGTAACAGGGGGACAGACTGAGGATCAGGAACAGGGACAGAGACTGAGGGTCAGTAACAGGGACAGAGACTGAGGGTCAGTAACAGGGACACAGACTGAGGGTCAGTAACAGGGACACAGACTGAGGATCAGTAACAGGGACACAGACTGAGGATCAGTAACAGGGGGACAGAGTGAGGGTCAGTAACAGGGACAGAGACTGAGGATCAGTAACAGGGACACAGACTGAGGATCAGTAACAGGGGGACAGACTGAGGGTCAGTGACAGGGACACAGACTGAGGATCAGTAACAGGGGGACAGACTGAGGGTCAGTGACAGGGACACAGACTGAAGGTCAGTAACAGCGACAGAGACTGAGGGTCAGTAACAGGGACACAGACTGAGGGTCAGTAACAGGGACAGAGACTGAGGGTCAGTGACAGGGACACAGACTGAAGGTCAGTAACAGCGACAGAGACTGAGGATCAGTAACAGGGACACAGACTGAGGATCAGTAACAGGGGGACAGACTGAGGATCAGGAACAGGGACAGAGACTGAGCGTCAGTAACAGGGACGGAGACTGAGGGTCAGTAACAGGGACACAGACTGAGGGTCAGTAACAGGGACACAGACTGAGGATCAGTAACAGGGACACAGTCTGAGGATCAGTAACAGGGGGACAGACTGAGGGTCAGTAACAGGGACAGAGACTGAGGGTCAGTGACAGGGACACAGACTGAAGGTCAGTAACAGCGACAGAGACTGAGGGTCAGTAACAGGGACACAGACTGAGGGTCAGTGACAGGGACAGAGACTGAGGGTCAGTGACAGGGACACAGACTGAAGGTCAGTAACAGCGACAGAGACTGAGGATCAGTAACAGGGACAGAGACTGAGGGTCAGTAACAGGGACAGAGACTGAGGGTCAGTAACAGGGACAGAGACTGAGGATCAGTAACAGGGACAGAGACTGAGGATCAGTAACAGGGACACAGACTGAGGGTCAGTAACAGAGGGACAGAGACTGAGGGTCATTAACAGGGACAGAGACTGAGGATCAGTAACAGACGGACAGAGACTGAGGATCAGTAACAGGTGGACAGAGACTGAGGATCAGTAACAGGGACAGAGACTGAGGGTCAGTAACAGGGACAGAGACTGAGGATCAGTAACAGGGACACAGACTGAGGGTCAGTAACAGGGACAGAGACTGAGGATCAGTAACAGGGACACAGACTGAGGGTCAGTAACAGAGGGACAGAGACTGAGGGTCATTAACAGGGACAGAGACTGAGGATGAGTAACAGAGGGACAGAGACTGAGGATCAGTAACAGGGGGACAGAGACTGAGGATCAGTAACAGGGACAGAGACTGAGGGTCAGTAACAGGGACAGAGACTGAGGATCAGTAACAGGGACACAGACTGAGGGTCAGTAACAGGGGGACAGACTGAGGGTCAGTAACAGGGACACAGACTGAGGATCAGTAACAGGGGGACAGACTGAGTGTCAGTAACAGGGACAGAGACTGAGGATCAGTAACAGGGACAGAGACTGAGGATCAGTAACAGGGACACAGAGTGAGGGTCAGTAACAGGGACAGAGACTGAGGATCAGTAACAGGGTGACAGACTGAGTGTCAGTAACAGGGACAGCGACTGAGGGTCAGTAACAGGGACAGAGACTGAGGATCAGTAACAGGGACACAGACTGAGGATCAGTAACAGGGACACAGACTGAGGATCAGTAACAGGGACAGAGACTGAGGATCAGTAACAGGGACAGAGACTGAGGATCAGTGACAGGGGGACAGACTGAGGGTCAGTAACAGAAACACAGACTGAGGGTCAGTAACAGGGACACAGACTGAGGATCAGTAACAGGGACAGAGACTGAGGATCAGTAACAGGGGGACAGACTGAGGATCAGGAACAGGGACAGAGACTGAGGGTCAGTAACAGGGACACAGACTGAGGATCAGTAACAGGGGGACAGACTGAGGATCAGGAACAGGGACAGAGACTGAGGATCAGTAACAGGGACACAGACTGAGGATCAGTAACAGGGGGACAGACTGAGGGTCAGTAACAGGGACACAGACTGAGGATCAGTAACAGGGACACAGACTGAGGATCAGTAACAGGGACACAGACTGAGGATCAGTAACAGGGACACAGACTGAGGATCAGTAACAGGGGGACAGACTGAGGATCAGGAACAGGGACAGAGACTGAGGGTCAGTAACAGGGACAGAGACTGAGGGTCAGTAACAGGGACACAGACTGAGGGTCAGTAACAGGGACACAGACTGAGGATCAGTAACAGGGACACAGACTGAGGATCAGTAACAGGGGGACAGACTGAGGGTCAGTAACAGGGACAGAGACTGAGGGTCAGTGACAGGGACACAGACTGAAGGTCAGTAACAGCGACAGAGACTGAGGGTCAGTAACAGGGACACAGACTGAGGGTCAGTGACAGGGACAGAGACTGAGGGTCAGTGACAGGGACACAGACTGAAGGTCAGTAACAGCGACAGAGACTGAGGGTCAGTAACAGGGACAGAGACTGAGGATCAGTAACAGGGACACAGACTGAGGGTCAGTAACAGGGACAGAGACTGAGGATCAGTAACAGGGACACAGACTGAGGATCAGTAACAGAGGGACAGAGACTGAGGATCAGTAACAGGGACACAGACTGAGGATCAGTAACAGGGACAGAGACTGAGGGTCAGTAACAGGGACAGAGACTGAGGATCAGTAACAGGGACAGAGACTGAGGGTCAGTAACAGGGACAGAGATTGAGTGTCAGTAACAGGGACAGAGACTGAGGGTCAGTAACAGGGACAGAGACTGAGGATCAGTGACAGGGACACAGACTGAGGGTCAGTAACAGGGACACAGACTGAGGGTCAGTAACAGGGACAGAGACTGAGGGTCAGTAACAGGGGGACAGAGACTGAGGATCAGTAACAGGGACAGAGACTGAGGGTCAGTGACAGGGACAGAGACTGAGGATCAGTAACAGGGACACAGACTGAGGGTCAGTAACAGGGACAGAGACTGAGGGTCAGTAACAGGGACAGAGAATGAGGATCAGTAACAGGGACACCGACGGAGGGTCAGTAACAGGGACAGAGACTGAGGATCAGTAACAGGGGGACAGACTGAGGGTCAGTAACAGGGGGACAGACTGAGTGTCAGTAACAGGGACAGAGACTGAGGATCAGTAACAGGGACACAGACTGAGGGTCAGTAACAGGGGGACAGAGACTGAGGGTCAGTAACAGGGACAGAGACTGAGGATCAGTAACAGGGACACAGACTGAGGATCAGTAACACGGACAGAGACTGAGGATCAGTGACAGGGGGACAGACTGAGGGTCAGTAACAGGGACACGGACTGAGGGTCAGTAACAGGGACACAGACTGAGGATCAGTAACAGGGACAGACTGAGGGTCAGTAACAGGGACACAGACTGAGGATCAGTAACAGGGACAGAGACTGAGGATCAGTAACAGGGACACAGACGGAGGGTCAGTAACAGTGACAGAGACTGAGGGCCAGTAACAGGGACAGAGACTGAGGATCAGTAACAGGGACAGAGACTGTGGGTCAGTAACAGGGACAGAGACTGAGGGTCGGTAACAGGGACACAGACTGAGGATCAGTAACGGGGACAGACTGAGGAGCAGTAACAGGGACACGGACTGAGGAGCAGTAACAGGGACACAGACTGAGGATCAGTAACAGGGACACAGACTGAGGATCAGTAACAGGGACAGAGACTGAGGATCAGTAAAAGGGACACAGACTGAGGATCAGTAACAGGGGGACAGACTGAGGATCAGTAACAGGGACACAGACTGAGGATCAGTAACTGGGACAGAGACTGAGGATCAGTAACAGGGACACAGACTGAGGATCAGTAACAGGGACACAGACTGAGGATCAGTAACAGGGACAGAGACTGAGGATCAGTAACAGGGACACAGACTGAGGATCAGTAACAGGGACAGAGACTGAGGATCAGTAACAGGGACACAGACTGAGGATCAGTAACAGGGACACAGACTGAGGATCAGTAACAGGGACACAGACTGAGGATCAGTAACAGGGACAGAGACTGAGGATCAGTAACAGGGACACAGACTGAGGATCAGTAACTGGGACACAGACTGAGGATCAGTAACAGGGACACAGACTGAGGATCAGTAACTGGGACACAGACTGAGGATCAGTAACAGTGAAACAGACTGAGGATCAGTAACAGGGACACAGACTGAGGATCAGTAACTGGGACAGAGACTGAGGATCAGTAACAGCGACACAGACTGAGGATCAGTAACAGGGACACAGACTGAGGATCAGTAACAGGGGGACAGAGACTGAGGGTCAGTAACAGGGACACAGACTGAGGATCAGTAACAGGGACACAGGCTGAGGATCAGTAACAGGGACACAGACTGAGGATCAGTAACAGGGACAGAGACTGAGGGTCAGTAACAGGGACAGAGACTGAGGATCAGTAACAGTGAAACAGACTGAGGATCAGTAACAGGGACAGAGACTGAGGATCAGTAACAGGGACACAGACTGAGGATCAGTAACAGGGACACAGGCTGAGGATCAGTAACAGGGACACAGGCTGAGGATCAGTAACAGGGACACAGACTGAGGATCAGTAACAGGGGGACAGAGACTGAGGGTCAGTAACAGGGACACAGACTGAGGATCAGTAACAGGGACAGAGACTGAGGATCAGTAACAGGGACACAGACTGAGGGTCAGTAACAGGGGGACAGAGACTGAGGGTCAGTAACAGGGGGACAGAGACTGAGGGTCAGTAACAGTGAAACAGACTGAGAGTGATGATTGGAAGATTGACGCGGATGTTATCGATGTATTTGAACAGACGGCTGTTGGAACATGGCCATGAGCTCATGTCATTTAAAGGCCAGTGGGATAAATATTAGAAAAGGAAGAAAAGAAACGATGTGGGTCTTGGGATTAGGCTGAAAAGGTCCCGTTTAAGTGTTCGCCCTGGCGTAAGCTTCGTGGGCTGAATGGCCCCCTCCTCTCTTAAATTCCCTGCTGTTCATTTCGTCCTTTGTTAGAATGTTTTCCTTTATTCCTCTCTGCACCTCAAATTGGAATTTTTTTGTAATTGCAGCATTCCTACTTGTTGATATCTGCAAGTTGGATTTCACAACCCATGTGACTTTATTTTTTGACAGAACAGCTACTGGCACCAATGATAGTTCAGGACCCCGCCTATGTAGTGGATCGTGTTGAGCTGAACTGCTTTGTGAACAATGGAAAAGCAAGTGGAATCTTGTGGCAAAAAGACAACAAGCCAATTTTGAAGAGTTCATATTACAGGCTGGCATTTGATAACACCACGCTGTTTATTAAAGACATGAAAGTCTCAGATTGCGGCTTGTATACCTGCACAGTGAAAAACGGGGTCAGCACAAGCAGCAACTCACATTTCCTCACCGTCAATGGTAGGATTTCACAGTCTGAGACAGTATGAGATATATGGGATTATATTCTGATTGTACTGGGTAATGTTTCACAGTCTGATACAGTGTGAGGTATATGGGATTATATTCTTTTTTTTATTCGTTCATGGGATGTGGGTGTCGCTGGCGAGGCCGGCATTTATTGCCCATCCCTAATTGCCCTTGAGAAGGTGGTGGTGAGCCGCCTTCTTGAACCGCTGCAGTCCGTGTGGTGAAGGTTCTCCCATACTGCTGTTGGGAAGGGAGTTCCAGGATTTTGACCCAGCGACGATGAAGGAACAGCGATATATTTCCAAGTCGGGATGGTGTGTCTTGGAGGGGAACGTGCAGGTGGTGTTGTTCCCATGTACCTGCTGCTCTTGTCCTTCTAGGTGGTAGAGGTCGCGGGTTTTGGAGGTGCTGTTGAAGAAGCCTTGGCGAGTTGCTGCGGTGCATCCTGTGGATGGTACATACTGCAGCCACTGTGCGCCGGTGGTGATGGGAGTGAATGTTTAGGGTGGTGGATGGGGTGCCAATCAAGCGGGCTGCTTTATCTTGGATGGTGTTGAGCTTCTTGAGTGTTGTTGGAGCTGCACTCATCCAGGCAAGTGGAGAGTATTCCATCACACTCCTGACTTGTGCCTTGTAGCTGGTGGAAAGGCTTTGGGGAGTCAGGAGGTGAGTCACTCGCCGCAGAATACCCAGCCTCTGACCTGCTCTTGTAGCCATAGTATTTATGTGACTTGTCCAGTTAAGTTTCCTGTCAATGGTGACCACCATTATGTTGATTGTGGGGGACTCGGCGATGGTAATGCCGGTCAGATTCTGGTCAGACCCACCTTGAGCACTGCGTCCAGTTCTGGTCCGTATCAAGGGAGATACACAAATGTTGGAGGCAGTGCAGAGAAGAGTCACGGGGCAAATCCCATGTGTTGGGGGTCTGAGTTCTGAGGACCGACTCGAGACACTTTTACTCTTCAGCTTTGGAATGAGGGGTCTAAGAGGTGATCTTATAGAGGGGTAAAAATTATTGAATGTTACAGAAAAGGTAGATCTGAACATTTCTTGAAAGTAATCCAGGACAGTTGGAGTAGGGAGCACGGGTTTGGAGTGGCAAAAGGCAAATTTAGCACTGATGATGGTCAGTTCACATCAAAAGCAATTACTTGGAATGGGTAGGGCAGTGGAGATGAAAACCTTAGAAGCATTTAAGAAAGCCTTGAATGCTGTGATGAGGTGCCAGCAGGGCCTTTGGATGGATCAACTAAGACAGGTTCAATGACCTTCTCTCTCTGTCTCTATCATGTACTTTGTGAGATTGTTTCATAAGTAAAGAGAATAAAGTGATTAAGGTCGATTTTTAGCTTGCCCCCCCAGGTGTTGTGGATTAACCACCTGTTAGGGACACTGCCCCAGTTTTATTCCAGGCTTAGGCCTGGACGGCAAGTTGAAAATCTGCCCCATTGTATCGGGTAATGTTCAACTGAATGTCACTATTTTCTTCTTGGAACCGTGTGTTGATTCGATGCTGGGCCTTTTTCTGATGCACAGTGTATGGTTACAATGTCTCTTATCAAATGTATACATTCAAAATATGTTATAAAATATAACTTAAGAGTATTTTTGAGTTTTAGGGATTCTGTTTATTCATGAATACGCTCTTGTGGGCTCTGTCATTGCTTTGGTTAGTACCGTAACATCCTTTGCTGCAACAACCTTCATCATCTTAGCCCTTGACAAGAACCAAGGTAATGAATGGCACTTTGTGTAAACTATTATGTTACTGCTTTATCGACTATTCCAAATCTACACTGTGAAATTTGAATCCTGTAATTTGTTGATATTCACTGCAAATATTTCTGCTTTCATCTTCTTGCATTACAGTCGAAAAATATTGGCGTCAGGTGACTGCTGTGGTTATGATCTTTCATGTATTGTCCTTTATCTGCCAGCTAGTTGCATTTGTAATCATCCAAATACATGAAGGTAGATATCCTGTTTGGTTTGTGATTAAATTCACACAACATCCACATTTCTGAGTAACAGTTCATGTTCTATCTAATCATAAAATGTATAAATTAACAAAACAGATTCAATGACCTACACTCTCAGGAAGCACAGGATGGAGATGGGATTACAGTATTCAAGGCCGGAATCAGTGACCCACACTCCATATGGGAAATCGACACTCACAGGGAGCACAGGTTGGAGATGGGATTGAACGTGGGGTGGGGATGGAGATTAGAGAGGGGGGGTAGAGTCTGTGGATAGATTGAACATGGGGTGGGGATGGAGATTTGAGAGGGGGGGGGTAGAGTCTGTGGATAGATTGAACGTGGGGTGGGGATGGAGATTAGAGAGGGGGGGTAGAGTCTGTGGATAGATTGAACGTGGGGTGGGGATGGAGATTAGAGAGGGGGGGGGTAGAGTCTGTGGATAGATTGAACGTGGGGTGGGGATGGAGATTGGGGGGTAGAGTCTATGGATAGATTGAACGTGGGGTGGGGATGGAGATTTGAGGGGGGGGGTAGAGTCTATGGATAGATTGAACGTGGGGTGGGGATGGAGATTTGAGGGGGGGGGTAGAGTCTATGGATAGATTGAACGTGGGGTGGGGATGGAGATTTGAGGGGGGTGGGTAGAGTCTATGGATAGATTGAACGTGGGGTGGGGATGGAGATTTGAGAGGGGGGGGTAGAGTCTGTGGATAGATTGAACGTGGGGTGGGGATGGAGATTAGAGAGGGGGGGTAGAGTCTATGGATAGATTGAACGTGGGGTGGGGATGGAGATTTGAGGGGGGGGGGTAGAGTCTGTGGATAGATTGAACGTGGGGTGGGGATGGAGATTAGAGAGGGGGGGGGTAGAGTCTGTGGATAGATTGCACATTGGTTGTGATGAAGGAACGTGTTTGATAAGGCCCCCTGGACGAATCCCAATTCATACGTCCTTAGGACAAGATATGCTGAGCTCAGGGTTTGAAAAATGAAATGGGTGGAGTGCAGCGAGCTGTGTGCTGACAGCTTGCATGCAGATCCATTAGGATGAGCATGTCACCAGTATAGACTGGAAAACTGTCACCGTCTGTTATATCCTGTACAGACTACAGGGTTTCTGTGATCCTCCTGGAATTTATCTGTGGGTGTGTTGTTTCCTTCAGTCACTGAGTGGGTTGGGTAATATCCATAAAAAGGGAAATTGTATATGACCTGTCGAAGCATAGTTAATTCAAGTGCCTTACTGATTCCATACTTCACCCAGTGTTGTTATGATCTGTAAAAACCAGGCAACAGTCACTCCATTTTCGCCACGTCTTTCAGTTTTCTTTTAAAACTGGAGTTCGATATTTGTCCACATCTTTTTCCGGACCTTGATTGTGCTGATCAGAACCCCAGCCTAAACCGGCAGGAATTGTATTCACTTTGTTGTAATCATTCTTGCCATTCACGGCCTGTAACAGTCACGGCCTGTAGCAGTCACTGGCTGTAACGTTTTTATGAGAAATGTATATGACAGTTACTGCCTGTGATAATACAGATAGAAGGTAGGAGCACCTTTATTGGGACACTTGAAGAGGAAACATTTACAGGGCTATGGGGAAAGGTTAGGGGCATGGAACTATTGCATAGCTCTTTCAAAGAGCCGGCACAGGCAGGATGGGCCGAATGGCCTCTTTCTGTGCTGTATCATTCTATAATTATATGATTCTATATGTTTCTTTATTCCATTATACAATGTGTCCAATTGCATTGTTCTAATCTTTAAGCTAAAGTTTTCCTGTAACAACTGGAAGTGATATATTATAGAATCTGATTGTGACCGTTTGGCACTAGCTATGTCACCATGCTGTTTGTTTGGTTTCTTTGCCAGGATTTCCCATCGGATATAGAATTGGCTTAGGGATCGGGTGTCTCCACGGTTTAGCAGTATTGGTCTATGTTGTCACCCTTTTCCTGCAACGTCCAGCTGAACAGTCTTTGTCGTTCTTGTCCACTAACTGTAAGTTCACACAGTAATATTTACGGCTGGTTATTTGTCACTGTTCTCTCCCTCTGCGCAGCTGAAAGGTGCCTGGGAGTCAGCATTGTTCCTACTGAATTAAAAACAGAAAATGCTGCACACACAGCTCAGCAGCTCAGTCAGCCTCTGAAAGAGGAAGTGTGGCTAAGGTTTCTGCCGGGGCCTTGCTTCAAAGCGCCGCCTATCCCCAGCTCAGCCAGTCTTGAAGCAGTTTGTGTTTTTTTCATTTTATTACGTTACATAGAATGTACAGCACAGAAACAGGCCATGCGGCCCAGCCGGTCTATGCCAGTATTTATGCTCCACACAAGTCTCCTCCCTCCCTATTTCATCTCACTTTATCAGCATATCCTTCTATTCCTTTCTCCCTTGTGTTTATCTAGCTTCCCCTTCAATGCATCAATACTATTCGCCTCAACTACTCCTTGTGGTAGCGAGTTCCACGTTCTAACCACTCTCCGGGTAAAGAAGTTTCTCCTGAATTCCCTATTGGATTTATTAGTGACTATCTTATATTTATGATCCCTAGTTTTGGACATCCCCACAAGTGGAAACATCTTGTCTACATCTGCCCTATCAAACCCTATCATTATCTTAAAGACTTCTATCAGGTCACCCCTCAGCCTTCTCTTTTCTAGCTTGCTCAGTCTTTCCTGATAGTTATAACCTCTCAGTTCTGGTATCATCTTTGTAAATCTATTTTGCACCTTCTCCAGTGCCTCTATATCATTTTTGTAATATGGAGACCAGAACTGTACAAGTATGGTCTAACCAAGGTTCTATATAAGTTTGATGTGCAGATGCCGGTGATGGACTGGGGTGGACAAATGTAAGGAGTTGCACAACACCAGGTTATAGTCCAACAGCTTTATTTGAAATCACAAGCTTTCGGAGCTTTGCTCCTTCGTCAGGTGAAGTGAGGAGGAGTTGCATATAGGCACAGCATATATAGTCAGAGAACAGTGCCTGGTGATTACAGATAATCTTTCTAACTGCCCTTTATCACACCTCGGCAGACAGATAATCACAGCAATCAAAGGAGTGAATGGTGTTCAAACAGGTTAGTCAGGGAAACATTACATCCAAGAAAACTGAGGTGGTGTCACCAGGGGTCAAATGTAGCAGATGCTGGGGTTTGTATTAAAAACAGATAACTTTTTTTTTGCTGGAAATCGCAGCAGGTCCGGCCGCATCTGTGTATGGAGAACAAGCCAACTACGACTTGAGTCTGGATGACTCTACGTCAGGTGGGGTTACATGTAGCGTGACATGAACCCAAGATCCCGGTTGAGGCCGTCCTCATGGGTGCGGAACTTGGCTATCAATTTCTGCTCGACAATTTTGCGTTGTTGTGTGTCTCGAAGGCCGCCTTGGAGAACGCTTACCTGAAGATTGGAGGCTGAATATCCTTGACTGCTGAAGTGTTCCCCGACTGGGAGGGAACCCTCCTGTCTGGCGATTGTTGTGCGGTGTCCGTTCATCCGTTGTCGCAGTGTCTGCATGGTCTCGCCAATGTACCATGCTCCGAGGCATCCTTTCCTGCAACGTATGAGGTAGACAATGTTGACCGAGTCACAGGACTGTGCCTTTATGCAACTCCTCCTCACTTCACCTGACGAAGGAGCAAAGCTCCGAAAGCTTATGATTTCAAATAAAGCTGTTGGACTATAACCTGGTGTTGTACGACTCCGTACATCTATATAAGTTTAACATGATCACAATTCTATTCCTCTAGAAACAAACCCCAGAGCTTTGTTTGCATTTTTGTGGCCTTGTTAACCTCGTTGCTACTTTTAGTGATTTGTGAATCTATACCCCAGATCCCTCTGCTCCTCTACCCCATTTAGACTCTTATTTTCCAAGCAGTATGTGGCCTCCTTATTCTGGCCTCCTTATTTCTCCGACCAAAATGCACCACCTCACACTTACAAACTATTCTGTTTTGTAGTCAGCTTGCTCTCCATTCTGCTACTTGTCCCCTGACTCCACAAGCTCTGACCTTAATCATGAGTCTACAATGCGGTACTTTATCGAAGGCCTTTTGAAAATCCAAGTATATTACATCTACTATATCACCCTCATCTACTCTTTTTGTTACTTCTTCAAAGAATTCAATAAGATTAGTCAAGTATGACTTTCCCTTCTGAAATCCGTGCTGACTATTCTTTATTATATTTTCGGTTTCTAGATGTTTTTCTGTTACATCTTTGAGTAAGGATTCCATTATCTTTCCTATCCCCGATGTTAAACAAACTGGTTGATAGTTTCCTGGACTTGTTCTATCTCCCTTTTTAAATATAGGAATCACATTAGCTGTCCACCAATCCTCTGGCACTATTCCCTTTTCTAATGAATTTTTATATATATGTAATAGTGCCTCTGCTATCTCTTCCCTAACTTCTTTTAATATGCATGGACGCAATCAACCAGACCAGGAGTTTTATCCTCACTAAGTTTGATTAGTTTATCAATTATCTTTTCACTGGAGTGCAATGCCAGTCAGTCACCTGAGGCCATTCTGTTTTATGAGAGTAAACTAGCAAGAAATATAAAAACTGACAGTAAAAGCTTCTACAAGTATATAAAAAGGAAGAGGGTAGCTAAAGTAAACATTGGTCCCTTGGAGGATGAGACTAGGGAAATAATAATGGAAAACAAGGAAATGGCAGAGGAACTGAACAGATATTTTGTATCTGTCTTCACAGTAGAAGACACTAATAAAATACCTATAATTGTAGATAATCAAGGGGCGAAGGGAAGGGAGGAACTAAAAACAATCACTATCACCAGAGAAAAAGTACTCGGTAAACTAATGGGTCTAAAGGCTGACAAGTCCCCTGGACCTGATGGCTTGCATCCGAGGGTCTTAAAGGAAGTGGCTACAGAGATAGTGGATGCATTGATTGTCATCTTCCAGAATTCACTAGATTCTGGAAAAGTCCCAGCGGATTGGAAAACCGCAAACGTAACACCCCTATTCAAGAAGGGAGTGAGATAGAAAGCAGGTAACTATAGACCAGTTAGCCTAACATCTGTCATTGGGAAAATGCTAGAATCCATTATTAAGGAAGTAGTAGCAGGACACTTGGAGACTGCACAAGATAAGAGCTCATGGTGTTGGGGGTAATATACTGGCATGGATAGAGGATTGGCTAACTAACAGAATACAAAGAGTCGGGATAAAAGGGTCATTTTCAAAATAGCAATCTGTAACTAGTGGGGTGCCACAGGGCTCAGTGCTGGGGCCTCAACTATTTACATTATATATCAATGACTTGGATGAAGGAACAGAGTGTCTTGTGGCCAATTTTGCTGATGATACAAAGATAGGTGGAAAAGCAAGTTGCGTTGAGGACACAAAGTGTCTGCAAAGGGATACTGACAGGTTAAGTGAATGGGCAAAAATTTGGCAGATGGAATATAATGTGGGAAAATGTGAAGTCATCCACTTTGGGAGGAAAAATAAAAAGCAAAATATTATTTGAATGGAGAAATACTACAAAATGCTGCAGTACAGAGGGATCTGGGTGTCCTTGTACATGAAACACAAAAAGTCAACATACAGGTGCAGCAGGTAATCCGTAAGGCAAACGGAATATTGGCCTTTATTTCTAGGGGGATGGAGTATAAAAGCAGGGAAGTCATGCTACAACTGTACAGGATGCTGGTGAGACCAGACCTGGAGTACTGCGTACAGTTCTGGTGCCCTTATTTAAGGAAGGACATACTTGCATTGGAGGCAGTTCAGAGAAGGTTCACTAGGTTGATTCCGGGTATGGAAGGGTTGTCTTATGAGGAAAGATTGAACAGGTTGGGTCTATACTCATTGGAGTTCAGAAGAATGAGAGGAGATCTTATTGAAACATACAAGATTCTGAGGGGCCTCGATAGGGTAGATGCTGAGAGGATGTTACCCCTCTTGGGGGAATCTAAAACTAGGGGGCATAGTCTCAGAATAAGGGATCGCCCGTTTAAGATGGAAATGAGGAGGAATTTCTCCCAGAGGGTCATGAATCTTTGGAATTCTTTACCCCAAAAAGCTGTGGAGGCTGAGTCATTGAATACATTCAAGGCTGAGTTAGACAATTTTTTGATCAGCAAGGGAGTCAAAGGATATGGGGAAAAGGCGGGAAAGTGGAGTTGAGGTAAAAATCAGATCAGCCATGATCTCATTAAATGGCGGAGCAGGCTCGAGGGGCCGAATGGCCTACTCCTGTTCCTATCTCTTATGGTCTTATGGTTTTTCTCCCTCTCCCAGTTCTGTTGGAGCACTAGTTTCCCTCTAGTACCTCGGTCAGGTGAACCTGTGCAGTGAGACAAATCCCACACTGTGCTCACTCAACATCTACACACCTGCACTTCCAATAGGGGTCACTGGGTAGAGATTCACGAGTGGGAATCCTGGCTCGTCTCTCCTTCTCAAATCAAGAGTGCTGTGGCCAATTGTAGCACTTCTGCCCCTGCCCCTCCCTCTGTCTCTGGCCCACCCTCTCCCTCCCCCTCTACTTCTGCCTCTCCGTCTCCCTCTACCTCCCTCCCTTCCCCCTCACCCTCTTCCTCTGCCTCCCTCCCCTCTCCCACTCCCTCTGCCTCACCCCTCCCTTTCCCCCTCACTCTGCCTCACCTGCTCCCTCTCCCTCTCCTTCTGCCTCCCTCTGCCTCACCCCCTCCCTCTGCCTCACCCCCTCCCTCTCCCCTCCCTCTGCCTCAAGCCCTCCCTCTCCCCCTCCCTCTGCCTCACCCCCTCCCTCTGGCTCTGTCTGCCCCTCCCTCTGCTGGACCCCCTCCCTCTCTCCTCCCTCTGCCTCAAGCCCTCCCTCTCCCCTCCCTCTGCCTCACCCCCCCGCCTCACCACCTCCCTCTGCCTCACCCCCTCCCTCTCCCCTCCCTCTGCCTCACCCCCCTCCTCACCGCCTCCCTCTGCCTCACCCCCTCCCTCTCCCCTCCCGCTGCCTCTGTCTCTGCCCCTCCCTCTGCCACACCCCCTCCCTCTCCCCTCCCTCTGTCTCACCCCCTCCCTCTCCCCCTCCCTCTGCCTCAACCCCTCCTTCTCCCCCCTCTGCCCCTCCCCCTGCCTCTGTCTCTGCCCCTCCCTCTGCTGTACACCCTCCCTCTCCCCTCCCTCTGCCACACCCCCTCCCTCTCCCCTCCCTCTGCCTCACCACCTCCATCTCTCCCTGCTCCTCCTTCTGCCTCTGTCTCATCCCCTCTCTCACCCCCTCTCTCTGCCTCTCCCCTCCCTCTACCTCACCCCCTCCCTCTCCCGCTCCTTCTGCCTCTCCCCCTCCCTTGCCCCCTCCCCTCCCCTCCCTCTTCCCTCCTTTTCCCCTCCCTCTGCCTCTCCCCTTCCCTCTGCCTCACCCCTCCCTCTGCCCCTCCCCCACCCTCTGCCCCTCCTCCTCCCTCTCCCCCTCCCTCAACCTCACCCCCTCCCTCTCCCGCTCCTTCTGCCTCTCCCCCTTCCTTGCCCCCTCCCCCTCCCTCTCCCCTCCCTTTCCCCTCCCTCTCTCCTCCCTCTGTCTCTCCCCTCCCTCGGCTCCTCCCCCACGCTCTGCCCCTCCTCCTCCCTCTCCCCCTCCTTCTGCCTCTCCCCCTGCCTCTCCCCCTCCCTCTGCCCCTTCCTCTGCCTCATCCCCTCCCCCTGCCTCATCCCTCCCTCTCTCGCTCCCTTTGCCTCTGTCTCTGCCCCTCACTCCTCCCTCTATCTCTATCTCTGCCCCTCCCCCTCCCTCCCCTCTGCCTCACCCCCTCTGTCACCCCCTACCGCTGCCTCAACCCCTCCCTATACCTCTGGCCCAGGTGAGATCAGCTAACTGAGAAAGGACAGAGGATGGAATCCAGGACCCTCCTGCTCTGATTGGCTGGATAAATTCACTGAGCAATTGGGGAAGGTCCAGTGAAGAGCTGTGTAGTGAAATGGTTGGACCTCCACACTGCAGGACTGTTATTAACCCAGGGATAAAAGGGGAAGGATAAACATCAGTGATGTGAGCTCATAAATTGTCTGCAATTCAAAATCTCTGTCACCTGAAGGTAATGGAGCTGAAAAAGGCATTTCCTCTTCTTCAGCTCCCATAGAGAATTGAATTATGTGCCAACCACAAAGGCTCCCAAGCATTTCTCCATCTCCTCACCCGCCTGTACGTGACTGATCTGCAAGTCAGCTTTCCTTTATAACACTTTCATAGGAACATTGGAACAGGAGGAGGCCATTCAGCCCCTCGAACCAGTTCTGCCAATCAAGGAGATCATGGCTGACCTGTCTCTTAACTCCATCCACCTGCCTCGGCTCCATATCCCTTAATACCCTTGGCTAGCAAAAATCTATCGATCTCAGATTTAAAATTATTAATTGAGCATCGACTACTTTTTGTGGGAGAGAGTTCCACACTTCTATCGCCCTTTGTGTGAAGAAGTGTTTCCTAACTTCTCTCCTGAATGGCCTGGCTCTGATTTTAAGGTTCTGTCCCCTTGTCCTAGATTCCCCCACCAGCAGAAAAAGTTCCTCTCTATCTACCCTATCAATTCCTTTCAAAATCCTAAAAACCTCAATCAAATCACCCGTTAACTTTCTATATTCCAGGGAATACAATACTAGTTTATGTAATCTCTCCTCATAATCTAACCCTTGGAGCCCTGGTAACATTCTGGTGAATCTGTGCTGCACTCCTTCCAGGGCCACTATATCTTTTCTACAATGCAGTGCCCAGAACTGTACAAAGTATTGCAGATGTGGTCTAACCAGGGCTTTGGATAGCTGTAATAAAACTTTCTCCCCTTTATATTCTAGCCCTCCAGTTATAAAGGCTAATATTCCATTAGCCTTTTTGATTATTTTTTGTACCTGACAACTGCATTTTAGTGATGTGTGGACATGGATCCCTAAAACACTTTGAACCCCCACTGTACCTAACTTTTCACCATTTAAAAATACTCAGATTGATCCTTTTTTGATCCAAAATGGATGACCTCACACTTACCTGCGTTGAAATCCATCTGCCACAGTTTGCCCACTCATTTAATCCTTGTGGGACACCACTAGCCTCTTTCTTCCAATTCAAGTACATACCCATTATCCCTACTCTCTGTCTTCCACTGCCTAACCAATCTCCTAAGCAGGTCAATAATTAGCCTCCAATTCCATGAGCTTTAATTTTAGCTAACTGTCTCATGTGTGGAACCTTATTGAATGCCTTCTGGAAGTCCATATAAACTACATCCATAGACATTCCTCTGTCCACTACCTTAGTTACCGCCTCAAAAAATTCAATTCGGTTCGTTAGACATGACCTACCCTTTACAAATCCATGTTGGCTCTCTCTAATCAGTTCAAATTTCTCAAAGTGCTCAGTCATGCTGTCCTTAATTATAGATTCCAATAACTTCCCCACAACAGATGTTAGACTAACAGGTCTATAATTTCCTGGTTTCTCTCTCTCACCTTTCTTAAATAATGGAGTTACATTTGCAATTTTCCAATCAAAGGGACAATTCTTGAATCGAGAGAGCTTTGGAAGATTATAGCTGAAGCAGCTGCAATTTCCTCACCTACTGCCTTTAAAACCCTGGCGTGGAAACCATCAGGTCCTCGAGATTTGTCAATTTTTAGTGCCATTATTTTTTCTAATATTGTTTTCTTGCTTACATTAGCTTTAGTGAGTTCCAGTCCTTGATTCATTATTAGTTTCCCTGGAATGTTGGGTATATTATCCTCTTCCTCTACTGTGAAGACTGACAAAAAGTAATTATTTATCAAGTCTGCCATTTCCTTATTTTCATTTGCAATATTACCCACATCTGTTTTTAAAGGGCTCACATTACCCTTGACTACCCTTTTTTCTTCTAATGTTACTGTAAAAACTTTTTGTGTTCATCTTGATAGCCCTCGCAGGTTTCTTTTGGAATTTGCCCTTTAGGGGTATATATTGGTCCTATATTAAGCTAATTTATTTTTTGAACACCTCCCATTGTTCATCTGTAGTTTTACTTGATAACAGTTTTGACCAGTTTGCTGTTGTTAGTCTCTGTCTCATCCTGTTAAAAAGTTAGCCTTACCAAAATCTAGAATCTTAGTAACTGTGTTAAGTTTCTCTTTTTCAAACCTAACATTGAATTTAAAAATATTCTGATTACTTGCCCGATAAGAGTTTAAATGCTAACGCACGAGGTATAAGAAATAAATTGAGTGAACTAGAGGCTCAAATACAGCTTAGAGGGCATAACATGGTGGCCATTACTGAGAGATGGCTGCAAGCTGATCATGATTGGGAGTTAAATATTCCAGTTAATAATGTCTTTAGAAAGGATAGGGAAATTGGGAAAGGAGTAGGGGTAGCCTTAGTGGTTAAAGATACTATTACAACAGTAGTAAGAGAGGATATAGGTAAGGGAAAGCAATCAGTGGAGACTCTATGGTTAGAAATTAGGAATAACCCTGGATCCTCCCCCTCCCTTTCCAAATTCCTTTTCAGCCGCATCGAGATATCCCTTACCCTGCAACCAGGTGGGCAACACACCCTTCGGGACTCTTGATCGTGGCTGCAGAGGATGCTCTCAATCCCCCTAATTATTGAATCCCCGATAACTATTACACTTCTATTCTGCTCCTCCCCCTTTGGACAGCCCCTAACAGTCACGCTCTCCCCTTCCTGTACCTGAGCTTAAAGGGGCTGGAGCATCACGGGGCCTTGAGAGATCCTGCAGAGGGAGACAGAAACCCTGAGCAGTGGTGAAGAGTGTGGAAGCCAAAACCTTGCAGACAGGCACTCTGCTGTGCTTGTGAGGAGTAATTGTTACCAGAAATCATTGTAAGAGTGACAGGGCAAAGGAGAAAAGACCCACGATGCAATCCATCAGTATGTTGGTAAGGAGGGCAGGTTCCATAAGGACACCCTGCTGTGTGAGGAGGCTACTGAGCAGTTGTTGCAGGGAGTAGAGGAGGGATATTCTGTTTTCCCACCATGGCAGGAAGCTCATGAAGGGCTGTGGCAAAGGATGCCAGAGGTCACCAATAGCAGCAGCACCATGCCAAAGACATGGGAGCGAGGCGTAAGAATTTTAATGACCTTATCAGGAGGAGAAAGTAAGCGTGACCGTTTGCACAGATTTAAAACTGTTTGTGCCCATGTGGAACTGCCGTGTGCTTCCCCTCACTCAGCCAGTTAAAATAGCATCATGAAAGGATTGGCAGTATTCTGCACAGTAAGGATTGAGTCACTAGTCACACTCACTCCACACAAGCCACCTGCAAGGGTCTAACACATGAAAATAAACCAGCAGCACAGTGACTGCAACCTGCAACTCTTTCTGACTAGAAATGGCAAAGTTCACTGCTCACGCCGCAGGGGACCATGAGGCTGCAGTAATTCATCAACGTCTTGTATGTGCCTGCAGGAGAAGGCAGCATTTAACAGAAGGCATGACACAACTTCAGTTCAGGCAATTACCCCATCTGAGAAAAGGACAATCTAGCTCCAGCAATGCAACATGAGGGGTTACAGGAGATGGTGAAGCAGGTGGGCATGACTCCACTGAGGGTTTCCTGTTCCCTGTCAGTCCTTCCCTCACAATCCTGGTCAATGTGTCTGCAAACGTCAGCTTCCAGGAGACTTCCTGTTGAGATAAGGGTGATGGAGAAACCTGTGAGTTCACATTCACCTAACTACAAATTTATCTTTATGTTCCTTGACCTTCGGCCTGCAAGTCCCCAGGGCCCCACTCTGCAAATCCCCAGGGCCCGACTCTGCAAATCCCCAGGGCCCCACTCTGCAAATCCCCAGGGCCCCACTCTGCAAATCCCCAGGGCCCGACTCTGCAAATCCCCAGGGCCCGACTCTGCAAATCCCCAGGGCCCCACTCTGCAAATCCCCAGGGCCCCACTCTGCAAATCCCCAGGGCCCGACTCTGCAAATCCCCAAGTCCCCACTCTGCAAATCCCCAAGTCCCCACTCTGCAAATCCCCAGGGCCCCAGTCTGCAAATCCCCAGGGCCCCAGTCTGCAAATCCCCAGGGCCCCAGTCTGCAAATCCCCAGGGCCCCAGTCTGCAAATCCCCAGGGCCCCACTCTGCAAATCCCCAGGGCCCCAGTCTGCAAATCCCCAGGGCCCCACTCTGCAAATCCCCAGGGCCCCAGTCTGCAAATCCCCAGGGCCCCAGTCTGCAAATCCCCACTCTGCAAATCCCCACTCTGCAAATCACTACTCTGCCAGCATGAATGCAACAGAGCAGAACACCCCAGCTCATCCTTGACAACATTCCAGGGATGGGGGTCATAGAAGTTTACAACATGGAAACAGGCCCTTCGGCCCAACATGTCCATGTCGCCCAGTTTATACCACTAAGCTAGTCCCAATTGCCTGCACTTGGCCCATATCCCTCTATACCCATCTTACCCATGTAACTGTCCAAATGCTTTTTAAAAGACAAAATTGTACCCGCCTCTACTACTGCCTCTGGCAGCTCGTTCCAGACACTCACCACCCTTTGAGTGAAAAAATTGCCCCTCTGGACCCTTTTGTATCTCTCCCCTCTCACCTTAAATCTATGCCCCCTTGTTATAGACTCCTCTACCTTTGGGAAAAGATTTTGACTATCTACCTTATCTATGCCCCTCATTATTTTATAGACTTCTATAAGATCACCCCTTAACCTCCTACTCTCCAGGGTAAAAAGTCTCAGTCTATCCAACCTCTCCCCATAAGTCAAACCATCAAGTCCCGGTAGCATCCTAGTAAATCTTTTCTGCACTCTTTCTAGTTTAATAATATCCTTTCTATAATAGGGTGACCAGAACTGTACACAGTATTCCAAGTGTGGCCTTACTAATGTCTTGTACAACTTCAACAAGACATCCCAACTCCTGTATTCAATGTTCTGACCAATGAAACCAAGCATGCTGAATGCCTTCTTCACCACCCTATCCACCTGTGACTCCACTTTCAAGGAGCTATGAACCTGTACTCCTAGATCTCTTTGTTCTATAACTCTCCCCAACGCCCTACCATGAACGGAGTAGGTCCTGGCCCGATTCGATCTACCAAAATGCATCACCTCACATTTATCTAAATTAAACTCCATCTGCCATTCATCGGCCCACTGGCCCAATTTATCAAGATCCCGTTGCAATCCCAGATAACCTTCTTCACTGTCCACAATGCCTCCAATCTTGGTGTCATCTGCAAACTTACTAACCATGCCTCCTAAATTCTCATCCAAATCATTAATATAAATAACAAATAACAGCGGACCCAGCACGGATCCATGAGGCACACCGCTGGTCACAGGCCTCCAGTTTGAAAAACAACCCTTTACAACCACCCTCTGTCTTCTGTCGTCAATCCAATTTTGTATCCAATTGGCTACCTCACCTTGGATCCCATGAGATTTAACCTTATGTAACAACCTACCATGCGGTACCTTGTCAAAGGCTTTGCTAAAGTCCATGTAGACCACGTCTACTGCACAGCCCTCATCTATCTTCTTGGTTACCCCTTCAAAAAACTCAATCAAATTCGTGAGACATGATTTTCCTCCCACAAAACCATGCTGACTGTTCCTAATCAGTCCCTGCCTCTCCAAATGCCCGTAGATCCTGTCTCTCAGAACACCCTCCAACAACTTACCCACTACAGATGTCAGGCTCACCGGTCTGTAGTTCCCAGGCTTTTCCCTGCCGCCCTTCTTAAACAAAGGCACAACTTTTGCTACCCTCCAATCTTCAGGCACCTCACCTGTAGCTGTCGATGATTCAAATATCTCTGCCAGGGGACCCGCAATTTCCTCCCGAACCTCCCATAACGTCCTGGGATACATTTCATCAGGTCCCAGAGATTTATCTACCTCGATGCGCGTTAAGACTTCCAGCACCTCCCTCTCTGTAATATGTACACTCCTCAAGACATCACTATTTATTTCCCCAAGTTCCCTAACATCTATGCCTTTCTCAACCGTAAATACCGATGTGAAATATTCATTTAGGATCTCACCCATCTCTTGTGGTTCCGCACAGAGATGACCTTGTTGATCCTTCAGAGGCCCTACTCTCTCCCTAGTTACTCTTTTGCCCTTTATGTATTTGTAGAAGCTCTTTGGAATCTCCTTTGCCTTATCTGCCAAAGCAATCTCATGTCCCCTTTTTGCCCTCCTGATTTCTCTCTTAACTCTACTCTGGCAATCTCTATACTCTTCAAGGGATCCACTTGATCCCAGCTGTCCATGCATGTCATATGCCTCCTTCTTCTTTTTGACTAGGGCCTCAATCTCCCGAGTCATCCAAGGTTCCCTACTTCTACCAGCCTTGCCCTTCACTTTATAAGGAATGTGCTCACCCTGAACCCTGGTTAACACATTTTTGAAAGCCTCCCACTTACCAGACATCCCTTTGCCTGCCAACAGACTCTCCCAATCAACTTCTGAAAGTTCCTGTCTAATACCATCAAAATTGGCCTTTCCCCAATTTAGAATTTTAACTTTTGGGCCAGACCTATCATTCTCCATAGCTATCTTAAAATTAATGGAATTATGATCACTGGTCCCAAAGTGATCCCTCACTAACACTTCTGTCACCTGCCCTTCCTTATTTCCCAAGAGGAGGTCAAGTTTTGCCCCCTCTCTAGTCGGGCCATCCACATACTGAATGAGAAATTCCTCCTGAAAACACTCAACAAATTTCTCTCCATCCAAGCCCCGAATGCTATGGCTGTCCCAGTCAATGTTGGGAAAGTTAAAGTCCCCTACTATTACCACCCTATTTTTCTTGCAGCTGTCTGTAATCTCCTTACATATTTGCTCCTCAATTTCCCGTTGACTATTTGGGGGTCTGTAGTACAATCCTATCAACGTGATCTCTCCCTTCTTATTTTTCAGTTCTACCCATATAGACTCAGTGGGCGAACCCTCGGATATATCCCCTCTCACTACTGCCGTGATGTTCTCCCTAATCAAGAACGCAACTCCCCCTCCTCTCTTACCTCCTGCTCTATCTTTCCTATAGCATCTGTACCCTGGAACATTGAGCTGCCAGTCCTGCCCCTCCCTTAGCCATGTTTCAGTAATAGCTATAACATCCCAGTCCCATGTACCCATCCATGCCCTGAGTTCATCTGCCTTGCCCATCAGACTTCTTGCATTGAAATAAATGCAGTTTAATCTAGACTTCCCTTGGTCTTTGCCCCTGCTTTCTCAGACCATCTGTCCGGTCATGTTTTGTACACTCTCCCTTACTGCCTTTTGTTTCTGTCATCACTTTACTTCCCACTGACTTCCTGCATCGGTTCCCATCCCCCTGCCACATTAGTTTAAACCCTCCCCAACAGCACTAGCAAACACTCCCCGTAGGACATTGGTTCCAGTCCTGCCCAGATGCAGACCGTCCAATTTGTACTGGTCCCACCTCCCCCAGAACCGGTTCCAACGGCCCAGGAATTTGAATCCCTCCCTCTTGCACCATCTCTCAAGCCATGTATTCATCCTAGCTATCCTGTCATTCCTACTCTGACTAGCCCGTGGCACTGGTAGCAATCCTGAGATTACTACCTTTGAGGTCCTACTTTTTAGTTTAACTCCTAACTCCCTAAATTCAGCTTGTGGGACCTCATCCCATTTTTTACCTATATCGTTGGTACCTATATGCACCACGACAACTGGCTGTTCACCCTCCCCCTCCAAAATGTCCTGCAGCCGCTCCGAGACATCCCTGACCCTTGCACCAGGGAGGCAACATACCATCCTGGAGTCTCGGTTGCGTCCGCAGAAACGCCTGTCTATTCCCCTTACAATCGAGTCCCCTATCACTATAGCTCTGCCACTCTTTTTCCTGTCCTTCTGTGCAGCAGAGCCAGCCACGGTGCCATGAACCTGGCCGCTGTCACCTTCCCCTGGTGAGCCATCGCCCCCAACAGCATCCAAAACGGTATACCTGTTTGAGAGGGGGATGGCCACAGGGGACCCCTGCACTACCTGCCTGCACCTCTTACTCTTCCTGGTGGTCACCCATTCACTTCCTGCCTGTACTGCCTTTACCTGCGGTGTGACCAACTCGCTAAACGTGCTATCCACGAGTTTCTCTGCATCGCCGGATGCTCCACAGTGAGTCCACCCGCAGCTCCAGCTCCGAGATACGATCGGTCACTACCTGCTATAAAACCTGCAGACCTTCCCTTTCTTATTACTTTACTTACAGTAAAATGGTAGAAATACTCACCTGAACCTACTCACCAATCGGCTCCAGTCTCACCAATCACCAACCCGCTGCACCTGTGACGTCACTCTTTGATTTTTATAGGAACGTGGTCGTTCCACTCCCGCTCTCGCTGTGCGCTGTTTTTATCCTCGCTCCGCTCCGGTGAACTCCCGCTCTCGCTGTGCGCTGTTTTTATCCTCGCTCCGCTCCGGTGAACTCCCGCTCTCGCTGTGCGCTGTTTTTATCCTCGCTCCGCTCCGGTGAACTCCCGCTCTCGCTGTGCGCTGTTTTTATCCTCGCTCCGCTCCGGTGAACTCCCGCTCTCGCTGTGCGCTGTTTTTATCCTCGCTCCGCTCCGGTGAACTCCCGCTCTCGCTGTGCGCTGTTTTTAACCTCGCTCCGCTCCGGTGAACTCCCGCTCTCGCTGTGCGCTGTTTTTATCCTCGCTCCGCTCCGGTGAACTCCCGCTCTCGCTGTGCGCTGTTTTTATCCTCGCTCCGCTCCGGTGAACTCCCGCTCTCGCTGTGCGCTGTTTTTAACCTCGCTCCGCTCCGGTGAACTCCCGCTCTCGCTGTGCGCTGTTTTTATCCTCGCTCCGCTCTCGCTGTTTCCCGCCGCTCCGGTGAACTCCCGCTCTCGCTGTGCGCTGTTTTTATCCTCGCTCCGCTCTCGCTGTTTCCCGCCGCTCCGGTGAACTCCCGCTCTCGCTGTGCGCTGTTTTTATCCTCGCTCCGCTCTCGCTGTTTCCCGCCGCTCCGGTGAACTCCCGCTCTCGCTGTGCGCTGTTTTTAACCTCACTCCGCTCTCACTGTTTCCCGCCGGTCACTTGCAAACCTGGACGGGCCGCCTGCACACTTGCAAGGGTGCCTCAACAGCATTCATCCCAAGTGAGGGGAGGGGGCGGGGAGGTCGAGCTGCTCCGCCATTCCAAGACCAAATGGACATCTCTAGAAACCGAGATGGGCCAAAGAAATTTCTTTAAACTGGAGTATCGAACTACATAAGGAAATCGAGCCTTTCTGATTGATCACCTCACTAGTAAAGGATCTGAGATTCAACACCACACGAGTAAAGAATTGAGATTGATCACCTCACTAGTATAGGATCAAGATTGATCATCTTACTTGTAAAGGATCAAAATTGATCACCTCACTAATAAAGGATCAAGATTGATCACCTCACTAGGAAAGCATCGAGAGAGATCACATCACGAGAAAAGGATCTGAGATTTTTCACCTCACTTGTAACAGATCTGAAATTGATCACCTCACCAGTAAAGGATCTGATATTGATCACCTCACCAGTAAAGGATCTGATATTGATCACCTCATTAGTAAAGGATTGAGATTGATCACCTCACTAGTAAATGATTGAGATTGATCGCCTCACTAGTAAAGGATCTGAGATTGATCACCTCATTAGTAAAGGATTGAGATTGATCACCTCATTAGTAAAGGATTGAGATTGATCACCTCACTAGTAAAGGATCTGAGATTGATCACCTCTAGTAAAGGATTGAGATTGATCACCTCTAGTAAAGGATTGAGATTGATCACCTCTAGTAAAGGATTGAGATTGATCATGTCACTAGTAAAGCATCTGAGATCGATCACCTCACAGGGAAAGCATCGAGAGAGATCACCTCACTAGTAAATGATCAAGATTGATCACCTCACTGGTAAAAGATCGAGTTTAATCAGCTCACGAGGAAAGGGCGAGATTGGTCACCTCACTGGTAAAGGTTTGAGATTGATCAACTCACTGGTAAAGGATCTGAGGTTGTTCACTTCGCTAGTAATGAATCTGAGATTCATCAACTTACTAGTAAAGGACCTGAGATTGATCACCTCCCCAGTAAATGATTGAGATTGATTACCTCACGAGCAAAGGATCTGAGATTGATCAACTCGCTAGTAAAGGATTGAGATTGACCACCTCACTAGTAAAGCATCTGGGATTTATCACTTCACTAGTAACAGACGTGAGATTGATCACCTCACCAGTAAAGGATCTGAGATTGATCACCTCACCAGTAAAGGATCTGAGATAGATTACCTCACTAGTAAAGGATTGAGATTGATTACCTCACCAGTAAAGGATCTGAGATTGTTCATCTCACTAGTAAAGGATTGAGATTGATTACCTCACTAATAAAGGATCTGGGATTGATCAACTCGCTAGTAACGGATCGGAGATTGATCAACTCGCTAGTAAATGATCTGAGATTGATTACCTCACCAGTAAAGGATCTGAGATTGTTCATCTCACTAGTAAAGGATTGAGATTGATTACCTCACTAATAAAGGATCTGGGATTGATCAACTCGCTAGTAAAGCATCTGAGATTCATCACCTCACTGGGAAATGATCTGAGATTGATCACCTCACTAGTAAAGGATCTGAGATTAATCATCTCACTGGTAAACGATTGAGATTGAACACCTCACTAGTAAATGATCTGAGATTCATAAACTCGCCAGTAACGGATCTGAGATTTATCATCTCACTAGTAACGGATCTGAGATTGATCACCTCACCAGTAAAGGATCTGAGATTGTTCACCTCACTAGTAAAGGATCTGAGATTGTTCACCTCACTAGTAAAGGATCTGAGATTGTTCACCTCACTAGTAAAGGATCTGAGATTGTTCACCTCACTAGTAAAGGATTGAGATTGATCACCTCACTCGTAAAGGATCTGGGATTGATAAACTCATCAGTAAAGGATCTGAGATAGACCACCTCACTAGTAAAAGATTTACATTGATCACCTCACTAGAAAAGGATTGAGATTGATCACCTCACTAGTACAGCATCTGGGATTGATCACCTCACTCGTAAAGGATTTACATTGATCACCTCACTAGTAAAGGATTGAGATTGATCACCTCACTAGTAAAGCATCTGGGATTGATCACCTCACGAGTAACAGACGTGAGATTGATCACCTCACAAGTAAAGGATCTGAGATTGATCACCTCACCAGTAAAGGATCTGAGATAGATCACCTCACTATGTGTGCAGGAAGTGTGTCCACCTGCAGCTACTGACCGATCGTATCTCAGAGCTGGAGCTGCGGGTGGACTCACTGTGGAGCATCCGCGATGCAGAGAAACTCGTGGATAGCACGTTTAGCGAGTTGGTCACACCGCAGGTAAAGGCAGTACAGGCAGGAAGTGAATGGGTGACCACCAGGAAGAGTAAGAGGTGCAGGCAGGTAGTGCAGGGGTCCCCTGTGGCCATCCCCCTCTCAAACAGGTATACCGTTTTGGATACTGTTGTGGGAGATGGCTCACCAGGGGAAGGTGACAGCGGCCAGGTTCATGGCACCGTGGCTGGCTCTGCTGCACAGGAGGGCAGGAAAAAGAGTGGCAGAGCTATAGTGATAGGGGACTTGATTGTAAGGGGAATAGACAGGCGTTTCTGCGGACGCAACCGAGACTCCAGGATGGTATGTTGCCTCCCTGGTGCAAGGGTCAGGGATGTCTCGGAGCGGCTGCAGGACATTCTGGAGGGGGAGGGTGAACAGCCAGTTGTCGTGGTGCATATAGGTACCAACGATATAGGTAAAAAATGGGATGAGGTCCCACAAGCTGAATTTAGGGAGTTAGGAGTTAAACTAAAGAGTAGGACCTCAAAGGTAGTAATCTCAGGATTGCTACCAGTGCCACGGGCTAGTCAGAGTAGGAATGACAGGATAGCTAGGATGAATACGTGGCTTGAGAGATGGTGCAAGAGGGAGGGATTCAAATTCCTGGGACATTGGAACCGGTTCTGGGGGAGGTGGGACCAGTACAAATTGGACGGTCTGCATCTGGGCAGGACTGGAACCAATGTCCTAGGGGGAGTGTTTGCTAGTGCTGTTGGGGAGGGTTTAAACTAAAGTGGCAGGGGGATGGGAATCGATGCAGGAAGTCAGTGGGAAGTAAAGTGGTGACAGAAACAAAAGGCAGTAAGGGAGAGTGTACAAAACATGACCGGACAAATGGTCTGAGAAAGCAGGGCAAAGACCAAGGGAAGTCTAGATTAAACTGCATTTATTTCAATGCAAGAAGTCTGATGGGCAAGGCAGATGAACTCAGGGCATGGATGGGTACATGGGACTGGGATGTTATAGCTATTACTGAAACATGGCTAAGGGAGGGGCAGGACTGGCAGCTAAATATTCCAGGGTACAGATGCTATAGGAAAGATAGAGCAGGAGGTAAGAGAGGAGGGGGAGTTGCGTTCTTGATTAGGGAGAACATCACGGCAGTAGTGAGAGAGGATATATCCGAGGGTTCGCCCACGGAGTCGATATGGGTAGAACTGAAAAATAAGAAGGGAGAGATCTCGTTGATAGGATTGTACTACAGACCCCCAAATAGTCAACGGGAAATTGAGGAGCAAATATGTAAGGAGATTACAGACAGCTGCAAGAAAAATAGGGTGGTAATAGTAGGGGTCTTTAACTTTCCCAACATTGACTGGGACAGCCATAGCATTAGGGGCTTGGATGGAGAGAAATTTGTTGAGTGTATTCAGGAGGAATTTCTCATTCAGTATGTGGATGGCCCGACTAGAGAGGGGGCAAAACTTGACCTCCTCTTGGGAAATAAGGAAGGGCAGGTGACAGAAGTGTTAGTGAGGGATCACTTTGGGACCAGTGATCATAATTCCATTAGTTTTAAGATAGCTATGGAGAATGATAGGTCTGGCCCAAAAGTTAAAATTCTAAATTGGGGAAAGGCCAATTTTGATGGTATTAGACAGGAACTTTCAGAAGTTGATTGGGAGAGTCTGTTGGCAGGCAAAGGGACGTCTGGTAAGTGGGAGTCCTTCAAAAATGTGTTAACCAGGGTTCAGGGTAAGCACATTCCTTATAAAGTAAAGGGCAAGGCTGGTAGAAGTCGGGAACCTTGGATGACTCGGGAGATTGAGGCCCTAGTCAGAAAGAAGAAGGAGGCATATGACATGCATAGGCAGCTGGGATCAAGTGGATCCCTTGAAGAGTATAGAGATTGCCAGAGTAGAGTTAAGAGAGAAATCAGGAGGGCAAAAAGGGGACATGAGATTGCTTTGGCAGATAAGGCAAAGGTGAATCCAAAGAGGTTGTACAAATACATAAAGGGCAAAAGAGTAACTAGGGAGAAAGTAGGGCCTCTGAAGGATCAACAAGGTCATCTATGTGCGGAACCACAAGAGATGGGTGAGATCCTGAATGAATATTTCACATCGGTATTTACGGTTGAGAAAGGCATGGATGTTAGGGAACTTGGGGAAATAAATAGTGATGTCTTGAGGAGTGTACATATTACAGAGAGGGAGGTGCTGGAAGTCTTAACGCGCATCAAGGTAGATAAATCTCCGGGACCTGATGAAATGTATCCCAGGACGTTATGGGAGGTTAGGGAGGAAATTGCGGGTCCCCTAGCAGAGATATTTGAATCATCCACCGCTACAGGTGAGGTGCCTGAAGATTGGAGGGTAGCAAATGTTGTGCCTTTGTTTAAGAAGGGCGGCAGGGAAAAGCCTGGGAACTACAGACCGGTGAGCCTGACATCTGTAGTGGGTAAGTTGTTAGAGGGTATTCTGAGAGACAGGATCTACGGGCATTTGGAGAGGCAGGGACTGATTAGGAACAGTCAGCATGGTTTTGTGAGAGGAAAATCATGTCTCACGAATTTGATTGAGTTTTTTGAAGGGGTAACCAAGAAGATAGATGAGGGCTGTGCAGTAGACGTGGTCTGCATGGACTTTAGCAAAGCCTTTGACAAGGTACCGCATGGTAGGTTGTTACATAAGGTTAAATCTCACGGGATCCAAGGTGAGGTAGCCAATTGGATACAACATTGGATTGACGACAGAAGACAGAGGGTGGTTGTAGAGGGTTGTTTGTCAAATTGGAGGCCTGTGACCAGCGGTGTGCCTCAGGGATCGGTGCTGGGTCCGCTGTTATTTGTTATTTATATTAATGATTTGGATGAGAATTTAGGAGGCATGGTTAGTAAGTTTGCAGATGACACCAAGATTGGTGGCATTGTGGACAGTGAAGAAGGTTATCTAGGATTGCAATGGGATCTTGATAAATTGGGCCAGTGGGCCGATGAATGGCAGATGGAGTTTAATTTAGATAAATGTGAGGTGATGCATTTTGGTAGATCGAATCGGGCCAGGACCTACTCCGTTAATGGTAGGGCGTTGGGGAGAGTTATAGGACAAAGAGATCTTGGAGTACAGGTTCATAGCTCCTTGAAAGTGGAGTCACAGGTGGATAGGGTGGAGAAGAAGGCATTCAGCTTGCTTGGTTTCATTGGTCAGAACATTGAATACAGGAGTTGGGATGTCTTGTTGAAGTTGTACAAGACATTAGTTAGGCCACACTTGGAATACTGTGTACAGCTCTGGTCACCCTATTATAGAAAGGATATTATTAAACTCGAAAGAGTGCAGAAAAGATTTACTAGGATGCTACCGGGACTTGATGGTTTGACTTATAGGGAGAGGTGAGATAGACTGGGACTTTTTTCCCTGGAGAGTAGGAAGTTGAGGGGTGATCTTATAGAAGTCTATAAAATAATGAGGGGCATAGATAAGGTAGTTGGTCAAAATCTTTTCCCAAAGGTAGGGGAGTCTATAACGAGGGGACATAGATTTAAGGTGAGAGGGGAGAGATACAAAAGGGTCCAGAGGGGCAATTTTTTCACTCAAAGGGTGGTGAGTGTCTGGAATGAGCTGCCAGAGGCAGTAGTAGAGGCGGGTACAATTTTGTCTTTTAAAAAGCATTTGGACAGTTACATGGGTAAGATGGGTATCGAGGGATATGGGCCAAGTGCAGGCAATTGGGACTGGCTTAGTGGTATAAACTGGGCGACATGGACATATTGGGCTGAAGGGCCTGTTTCCATGTTGTAAACTTCTATGATTCTATGATTCTAGTAAAAGATTTACATTGATCACCTCACTAGTAAAGGATTGAGATTGATCACCTCACTCGTGCAGCATCTGGGATTGATCACCTTATTCGTAAAGGATTTACATTGATCACCTCACTAGTAAAGGATTGAGATTGATCACCTCACTCGTAAAGCATCTGGGATTGATCACCTCACGAGTCGCAGACGTGAGATTGATCACCTCACAAGTAAAGGATCTGAGATTGATCACCTCACCAGTAAAGGATCTGAGATTGATCACCTCACTAGTGAAGGATCTGAGATTGATCATCTCACTAGTAAAGGATTGAGATTGATCACTTCACTAGTAAAGGATCTGGGATTGAACAACTCGCTAGTAACGGATCTGAGATTGATCAACTCACTGGTAACGGATCTGAGATTGATCACCTCACGAGTAAAGGATCTGAGATTGAACACCACATGAGTAAAGGATTGAGATTGATCACCTCACCAGTAAAGCATCTGGGATTGATCACCTCACTAGTAACAGACGTGAGATTGATCACTTCACCAGTAAAGGATCTGAGATTGATCATCTCACTAGTAAAGGATTGAGATTGATCACCTCACTAGTAAAGCATCTGGGATTGATCACCTCACTAGTAACAGACGTGAGATTGATCACCCCTCCAGTAATGGATCTGAGATTGATCACCTCACCAGTAAAGGATCTGGGATTGATCACCTCACTCGTAACAGACGTGAGATTGATCACCTCACTAGTAAAGGATCTGAGATTGATCACCCCTTTAGTAAAGGATCTGGGATTTATCATCTCGCTAGTAAAGCATCTGGGATTGATCACCCCACTAGTAAATGATCTGAGATTGATCACCTCACCAGTAAAGGATTGAGATTGATCTGCTCACCAGTAAAGGATCTGAGATAGATCACCTCACTAGTAAAGGATTGAGATTGATTACCTCACTAATAAAGGATCTGGGATTGATCAACACGCTAGTAACGGATCTGAGATTGATCAACTCGCTAGTAAAGGATCTGAGATTTATCATCTCACCAGTAAAGGATTGAGATTGATCACCTCACTCATAAAGGATCTGGGATTGATAAACTCATCAGTAGAGGATCTGAGATAGACCACCTCACTAGTAAAAGATTTACATTGATCACCTCACCAGTAAAGGATTGAGATTGATCCCCTCACTAGTAAAGGATCTGAGATTGATCACCTCACTAGTAAAGGATCTGAGATTGAACACCACATGAGTAAAGGATTGAGATTGATCACCTCACCAGTAAAGCATCTGGGATTGATCACCTCACTAGTAACAGACGTGAGATTGATCACTTCACCAGTCAAGGATCTGAGATTGATCACCTCACCAGTAAAGGATTGAGATTGATCACCTCACTAGTAAAGGACTTAAGACTGATCACCTCACTTGTAAATGATTGAGATTGATCATCTCACTAGTAAAGGATTGAGATTGATCACCTCACCAGTAAAGCATCTGGGATTGATCACCTCACTAGTAACAGACGTGAGATTGATCACCCCTCTAGTAATGGATCTGAGATTGATCACCTCACGAGTAAAGCATCTGGGATTGATCACCTCACTGGTAAATGATCTGAGATTCATCACCTCACTAGTAAATGATCTGAGATTGATCACGTCACCAGTAAAGGATTGAGATTGATCACCTCACCAGTATAGGATCTGAGATAGATCACCTCACTAGTAAAGGATTGAGATTGATCACCTCACCAGTATAGGATCTGAGATAGATCATCTCACTAGTAAAGGATTGAGATTGATTACCTCACTAATAAAGGATCTGGGATTGATCAACTCGCTAGTAACGGATCGGAGATTGATCAACTCGCTAGTAAGGGATCTGAGATTTATCATCTCACTCGTAAATGATCTGGGATTGATCACCTCACCAGTATAGGATCTGAGATTGATCACCTCACTAGTAAAGGATCTGAGATTGATCACCTCACAGTAAAGGATCTGAGATCGATCACCTCACCAGTAAAGGATCTGAGATTGATTACCTCACTAGTAAAGGATCTGAGATTGTTCACCTCACCAGTAAAGGATTGAGATTGATCACCTCACTCATAAAGGATCTGGGATTGATAAACTCATCAGTAAAGGATCTGAGATAGACCACCTCACTAGTAAAAGATTTACATTGATCACCTCACTAGTAAAGGATTGAGATTGATCACCTCACTCGTAAAGCATCTAGGATTGATCACCTCACTCGTAAAGGATTTACATTGATCACCTCACTAGTAAAGGTTTGAGATTGTTCACCTCACGAGTAAAGCATCTGGGATTGATCACCTCACTAGTAACAGACGTGAGATTGATCACCCCACTAGTAAAGGATCTGAGATTGATCACCTCACCAGTAAAGGATCTGAGACAGATCACCTCACTAGTAAAGGATCTGAGATTGATCATCTCACTAGTAAAAGATCTGAGATAGATCACCTCACCAGTAAAGGATCTGGGATTGATCATCTCACTCGTAAAGGATTGAGATCGATCACCTCACTAGTAAAGGATCTGGGATTGATCATTTCACTAGTAAAGGATCTGGGATTGATCATTTCACTAGTAAAGCATCTGGGATTGATCACCTCACGAGTCGCAGACGTGAGATTGATCACCTCACAAGTAAAGGATCTGAGATTGATCACCTCACCAGTAAAGGATCTGAGATTGATCACCTCACTAGTGAAGGATCTGAGATTGATCATCTCACTAGTAAAGGATTGAGATTGATCACTTCACTAGTAAAGGATCTGGGATTGAACAACTCGCTAGTAACGGATCTGAGATTGATCAACTCACTGGTAACGGATCTGAGATTGATCACCTCACGAGTAAAGGATCTGAGATTGAACACCACATGAGTAAAGGATTGAGATTGATCACCTCACCAGTAAAGCATCTGGGATTGATCACCTCACTAGTAACAGACGTGAGATTGATCACTTCACCAGTAAAGGATCTGAGATTGATCATCTCACTAGTAAAGGATTGAGATTGATCACCTCACTAGTAAAGCATCTGGGATTGATCACCTCACTAGTAACAGATGTGAGATTGATCACCCCTCCAGTAATGGATCTGAGATTGATCACCTCACCAGTAAAGGATCTGGGATTGATCACCTCACTCGTAACAGACGTGAGATTGATCACCTCACTAGTAAAGGATCTGAGATTGATCACCCCTTTAGTAAAGGATCTGGGATTTATCATCTCGCTAGTAAAGCATCTGGGATTGATCACCCCACTAGTAAATGATCTGAGATTGATCACCTCACCAGTAAAGGATTGAGATTGATCTGCTCACCAGTAAAGGATCTGAGATAGATCACCTCACTAGTAAAGGATTGAGATTGATTACCTCACTAATAAAGGATCTGGGATTGATCAACACGCTAGTAACGGATCTGAGATTGATCAACTCGCTAGTAAAGGATCTGAGATTTATCATCTCACCAGTAAAGGATTGAGATTGATCACCTCACTCATAAAGGATCTGGGATTGATAAACTCATCAGTAGAGGATCTGAGATAGACCACCTCACTAGTAAAAGATTTATATTGATCACCTCACCAGTAAAGGATTGAGATTGATCCCCTCACTAGTAAAGGATCTGAGATTGATCACCTCACTAGTAAAGGATCTGAGATTGAACACCACATGAGTAAAGGATTGAGATTGATCACCTCACCAGTAAAGCATCTGGGATTGATCACCTCACTAGTAACAGACGTGAGATTGATCACTTCACCAGTCAAGGATCTGAGATTGATCACCTCACCAGTAAAGGATTGAGATTGATCACCTCACTAGTAAAGGACTTAAGACTGATCACCTCACTTGTAAATGATTGAGATTGATCATCTCACTAGTAAAGGATTGAGATTGATCACCTCACCAGTAAAGCATCTGGGATTGATCACCTCACTAGTAACAGACGTGAGATTGATCACCCCTCTAGTAATGGATCTGAGATTGATCACCTCACGAGTAAAGCATCTGGGATTGATCACCTCACTGGTAAATGATCTGAGATTCATCACCTCACTAGTAAATGATCTGAGATTGATCACGTCACCAGTAAAGGATTGAGATTGATCACCTCACCAGTATAGGATCTGAGATAGATCACCTCACTAGTAAAGGATTGAGATTGATCACCTCACCAGTATAGGATCTGAGATAGATCATCTCACTAGTAAAGGATTGAGATTGATTACCTCACTAATAAAGGATCTGGGATTGATCAACTCGCTAGTAACGGATCGGAGATTGATCAACTCGCTAGTAAGGGATCTGAGATTTATCATCTCACTCGTAAATGATCTGGGATTGATCACCTCACCAGTATAGGATCTGAGATTGATCACCTCACTAGTAAAGGATCTGAGATTGATCACCTCACAGTAAAGGATCTGAGATCGATCACCTCACCAGTAAAGGATCTGAGATTGATTACCTCACTAGTAAAGGATCTGAGATTGTTCACCTCACCAGTAAAGGATTGAGATTGATCACCTCACTCATAAAGGATCTGGGATTGATAAACTCATCAGTAAAGGATCTGAGATAGACCACCTCACTAGTAAAAGATTTACATTGATCACCTCACTAGTAAAGGATTGAGATTGATCACCTCACTCGTAAAGCATCTAGGATTGATCACCTCACTCGTAAAGGATTTACATTGATCACCTCACTAGTAAAGGTTTGAGATTGTTCACCTCACGAGTAAAGCATCTGGGATTGATCACCTCACTAGTAACAGACGTGAGATTGATCACCCCACTAGTAAAGGATCTGAGATTGATCATCTCACTAGTAAAAGATCTGAGATAGATCACCTCACCAGCAAAGGATCTGGGATTGATCATCTCACTCGTAAAGGATTGAGATCGATCACCTCACTAGTAAAGGATCTGGGATTGATCATTTCACTAGTAAAGGATCTGGGATTGATCATTTCACTAGTAAAGCATCTGGGATTGATCACCTCACCAGTAAACGATCTGAGATTGATCATCTCACTGGTAAAGCATCTGGGATTGATCACCTCACTTGTAACTGACGTGAGATTGATCACTTCACTAGTAAAGGATCTGAGATTGATCAACTCACTAGTAAAGGACCTAAGACTGATCACCTCACTCGTAAATGATTGAGATTGATCATCTCACTAGTAAAAGATCTGAGATTGATCATCTCACTCGTAAAGGATTGAGATTGATCACCTCACTAGTAAAGGATTGAGATTGATCACCTCACTAGTAAAGGATCTGGGATTGATAAACTCATCAGTAAAGGATCTGAGATAGACCACCTCACTAGTAAAAGATTTACATTGATCACCTCACTAGTAAAGGATTGAGATTGATCACCTCACTAGTAAAGCATCTAGGATTGATCACCTCACTAGTAACAGACGTGAGATTGATCACCTCACCAGTAAAGGATCTGAGACAGATCACCTCACTAGTAAAGGATCTGAGATTGATCATCTCACTCGTAAAGGATTGAGATCGATCACCTCACTAGTAAAGGATCTGGGATTGATCATTTCACTAGTAAAGGATCTGAGATTGATCACCTCACTAGTAAAGGATGTGAGATTGATCACCTCACAAGGAAAGGATCTGAGATTGATCACCTCACCAGTAAAGGATCTGAGATAGATCACCTCACTAGTAAATATCTGAGATTGATCACCTCACCAGTAAAGCATCTGGGATTGATCACCTCACTAGTAACAGACGTGAGATTGATCACTTCACCAGTAAAGGATCTGAGATTGATCACCTCACCAGTAAAGGATTGAGATTGATCACCTCACTAGTAAAGGACTTAAGACTGATCACCTCACTCGTAAATGATTGAGATTGATCATCTCACTAGTAAAGGATTGAGATTGATCACCTCACTAGTAAAGGATCTGAGATTGATCATCTCACTAGTAAAAGATCTGAGATAGATCACCTCACCAGTAAAGGATCTGGGATTGATCATCTCACTCGTAAAGGATTGAGATCGATCACCTCACTAGTAAAGGATCTGGGATTGATCATTTCACTAGTAAAGGATCTGAGATTGATCACCTCACTAGTAAAGGATGTGAGATTGATCACCTCACAAGGAAAGGATCTGAGATTGATCACCTCACCAGTAAAGGATCTGAGATAGATCACCTCACTAGTAAATATCTGAGATTGATCATCTCACTAGTAAAGGATTGAGATTGATCACCTCACTAGTAAAGGATCTGGGATTGAACAACTCGCTAGTAACGGATCTGAGATTGATCATCTCACTGGTAACGGATCTGAGATTGTTCACCTCACTAGTAAAGGATTGAGATTGAACACCACATGAGTAAAGGATTGAGATTGATCACCTCACCAGTAAAGCATCTGGGATTGATCACCTCACTAGTAACAGACGTGAGATTGATCACTTCACCAGTCAAGGATCTGAGATTGATCACCTCACCAGTAAAGGATTGAGATTGATCACCTCACTAGTAAAGGACTTAAGACTGATCACCTCACTCGTAAATGATTGAGATTGATCATCTCACTAGTAAAGGATTGAGATTGATCACCTCACTAGTAAAGCATCTGGGATTGATCACCTCACTAGTAACAGACGTGAGATTGATCACCCCTCCAGTAATGGATCTGAGATTGATCACCTCACCAGTAAAGGATCTGGGATTGATCACCTCACTCGTAACAGACGTGAGATTGATCACCTCACTAGTAAAGGATCTGAGATTGATCACCCCTTTAGTAAAGGATCTGGGATTTATCATCTCGCTAGTAAAGCATCTGGGATTGATCACCCCACTAGTAAATGATCTGAGATTGATCACCTCACCAGTAAAGGATTGAGATTGATCTGCTCACCAGTAAAGGATCTGAGATAGATCACCTCACTAGTAAAGGATTGAGATTGATTACCTCACTAATAAAGGATCTGGGATTGATCAACACGCTAGTAACGGATCTGAGATTGATCAACTCGCTAGTAAAGGATCTGAGATTTATCATCTCACCAGTAAAGGATTGAGATTGATCACCTCACTCATAAAGGATCTGGGATTGATAAACTCATCAGTAGAGGATCTGAGATAGACCACCTCACTAGTAAAAGATTTACATTGATCACCTCACCAGTAAAGGATTGAGATTGATCCCCTCACTAGTAAAGGATCTGAGATTGATCACCTCACTAGTAAAGGATCTGAGATTGAACACCACATGAGTAAAGGATTGAGATTGATCACCTCACCAGTAAAGCATCTGGGATTGATCACCTCACTAGTAACAGACGTGAGATTGATCACTTCACCAGTCAAGGATCTGAGATTGATCACCTCACCAGTAAAGGATTGAGATTGATCACCTCACTAGTAAAGGACTTAAGACTGATCACCTCACTTGTAAATGATTGAGATTGATCATCTCACTAGTAAAGGATTGAGATTGATCACCTCACCAGTAAAGCATCTGGGATTGATCACCTCACTAGTAACAGACGTGAGATTGATCACCCCTCTAGTAATGGATCTGAGATTGATCAACTCACTAGTAAAGGATTGAGATTGATCACCTCACTCGTAAAGGACCTAAGACTGATCACCTCACTCGTAAATGATTGAGATTGATCACCTCACTAGTAAAGGATCTGAGATTGTTCACCTCACTAGTAAAGGATCTGAGATTGATCACCTCACTAGTAAAGGATCTGAGATTGATCACCTCACTAGTAAAGGATCTGAGATTGATCACCTAACAGTAAAGGATCTGAGATTGTTCACCTCACTAGTAAAGGATCTGAGATTGATCACCTCACTAGTAATGGATCTGGGATTGATCATCTCACTAGTAAAGCATCTGGGATTGATCACCTCACCAGAAAAGGAACTTCAGCAAAGCATTTGACAAGGTACCGCATGGTAGGTTGTTACATAAGGTTAAATCTCATGGGATCCAAGGTGAGGTAGCCAATTGGATACAAAATTGGCTTGACGACAGAAGACAGAGGGTGGTTGTCGAGGGTTGTTTTTCAAACTGGATGCCTGTGTCCAGCGGTGTGCCTCAGGGATCGGTGCTGGGTCCGCTGTTATTTGTTATTTATATTAATGATTTGGATGAGAATTTAGGAGGCATGGTTAGTAAGTTTGCAGATGACACCAAGATTGGTGGCATTGTGGACAGTGAAGAAGGTTATCTAGGATTGCAACGGGATCTTGATAAATTGGGCCAGTGGGCCGATGAATGGCAGATGGAGTTTAATTTAGATAAATGTGAGGTGATGCATTTTGGTAGATCGAATCGGGCCAGGACCTACTCCGTTAATGGTAGGGCGTTGGGGAGAGTTATAGAACAAAGAGATCTAGGAGTACAGATTCATAGCTCCTTGAAAGTGGAGTCACAGGTGGATAGGGTGGTGAAGAAGGCATTCAGCATGCTTGGTTTCATTGGTCAGAACATTGAATGCAGGAGTTGGGATGTCTTGTTGAAGTTGTACAGGGCATTGGTGAGGCCACACTTGGAGTACTGTGTACAGTTCTGGTCACCCTATTATAGAAAGGATATTATTAAACTAGAAAGAGTGCAGAAAAGATTTACTAGGATGCTACCGGGACTTGATGGTTTGACTTACAGGGAGAGGTTAGACAGACTGGGACTTTATTCCCTGGAGAGTAGGAGGTTAAGGGGTGATCTTATAGAAGTCTATAAAATAATGAGGGGCATAGATAAGGTCGATAGTCAAAATCTTTTCCCAAAGGTAGGGGAGTCTATAACGAGGGGGCACAGATTTAAGGTGAGAGGGGAGAGATACAAAAGGATCCAGAGGGGCAATTTTTTCACTCAAAGGGTGGTGAGTGTCTGGAACGAGCTGCCAGAGGCAGTAGTAGAGGCGGGTACAATTTTGTCTTTTAAAAAGCATTTGGACAGTTACATGGGGAAGATGGGTATCGAGGGATATGGGCCAAGTGCAGGCAATTGGGACTAGCTTAGTGGTATAAACTGGGCGACATGGACATGTTGGGCCGAAGGGCCTGTTTCCATGTTGTAACTTCTATGATTCTATGATTCTATGATTCTATCTCAATCGTAAAGGATTGAGATTGATCACCTCACTAGTAAAGGATCTGGGATTGATCATCTCACTAGTAAAGCATCTGGGATTGATCACTTCACCAGTAAACGATCTGAGATTGATCATCTCACTGGTAAAGGATCTGAGATTGATCACCTCACTAGTAAATATCTGTGATTGATCACCTCTAGTAAAGGATTGAGATTGATCACCTCACTAGTAAAAGATCTGAGATTGATCACCTCACTTGTAAGGGATCTGTGATTGATCACCTCATTAGTAAATGATCTGAGATAGATCACATCACTAGTAAAGGATCTGAGATAGATCACCTCACTAGTAAAGGATCTGAGATTGTTCACCTCACCAGTAAAGCATCTGGGATTGATCACCTCACCAGTAAAGGATTGAGATTGATCACCTCACCAGTAAAGGATCTGGGATTGATCACCTCACTAGTAACAGATGTGAGATTGATCACCTCACAAGTTAAGGATCTGAGATTGATCACCTCACTAGTAAAGGATCTGGGATTGATAAACTCATCAGCAGAGGATCTGAGATAGACCACCTCACTAGTAAAAGATTTACATTGATCACCTCACTAGTAAAGGATTGAGATTGATCACCTCACTAGTAAAGCATCTGGGATTGATCACCTCACTCGTAAAGGATTTAAATTGATCACCTCACTAGTAAAGGTTTGAGATTGTTCACCTCACGAGTAAAGCATCTGGGATTGATCACCTCACTAGTAACAGACGTGAGATTGATCACCTCACTAGTAAAGGATCTGAGATTGATCACCTCACCAGTAAAGGATCTGAGACAGATCACCTCACTAGTAAAGGATCTGAGATTGATCATCTCACTAGTAAAAGATCTGAGATTGATCACCTCACTAGTAAAGGATCTGAGATTGATCATCTCACTAGTAAAAGATCTGAGATTGATCATCTCACTAGTAAAAGATCTGAGATTGATCACCTCACTAGTAAAGGATCTGGGATTGATCACCTCACTATTAAAGGATTGAGATTGATCACCTCATTAATAAAGGATCTGAGATAGATCACCTCACTAGTAAAAGATCTGTGATTGATCACCTCACTTGTAAGGGATCTGTGATTGATCACCTCATTAGTAAATGATCTGAGATAGATCACATCACTAGTAAAGGATCTGAGATTGATCACCTCACTAGTAAAGGATCTGAGATTGATCACCTCACTAGTAAAGGATCTGAGATAGATCACCTCATTAGTAAATGATCTGAGATAGATCACCTCACAGGGAAAGCATTGAGAGAGATCACCTCACTAGTAAATGATCAAGATTGATCACCTCACTGGTAAAAGATCAAGATTGATCAGCTCACTAGTGAAGGGCGAGATTGATCACCTCACTAGTAAAAGTTTGAGATTGATCAACTCACTGGTAAAGGATCTGAGATTGATCACCTCACAAGGAAAGCATCGGGAGAGATCACCTCACTCGTAAAGGATCTGAGATTGATCACCTCATTAGTAAAGGATCTGGGATTGCTCACCTCACTAGTAAAGGATCTGAGATTGATCACCTCACAAGTAAAGGATCAAAATTGATCACCTCACTCTAGTATCAAGGGCACTGGTGGAGTGGGTGGCAGTGGAGCATGAATACTGTCATTCTGAGAAATGACAGCCTCTCCCATGGTGCCAAGGCCACTCTCCTGGGACACCGCCTCCACACTCCTCGGGTTCTGTGGAGAACTGAGTGCTGGAATGATGTGATGCTCTGGAAGCCAGTCAACTCTGGCCCCCAAAGCCAAGATGCGGCTATCTGAGCTACCATGCCAAGTAGTGTGAGCTGCCATGGAAGCTGTCAGAGCTGTCATGACGTGCTCCATCATGGTGGATTCCACTGTGGTGTTGATGGATCTGACCACTCGTTGGACAGAATAGTCTCCATGTGCTGCACCAAGTCTTGAGAGAAGTTGGAGGTTCCTAGGTGCGCTTCTTATTTTCTGGTAGGTGCCCATCAGCCTTCTTCAGCAGCCTGGACCCTCGAAGTCAGCATCTGAGTCCTGTGCAGGTGAGCTGGCACCTGTGCCCTCATACACTACTGCCCTTGCTCCTGTGCACTTGTGATTCACCATGTGCAGACACCTTCTCTAAACTAGCCTCTAAAGTCCACGTGGCCCTAATTGGTTCCATTCTTATCTATCCAATCATAGCTGGAGAATCACCTGCAATGGCTTCTCTTCCCATTCCCGTAACGTTACCTCTGGAGTCCCCCAAGGATCTATCCTTGGTCCCCTCCTATTTCTCATCTACATGCTGCCCCTCGGCGACATCATTCAAAAACACGTCAGATTCCACATGTACGCTGACTACCAGGCAATGACTATCTCCAACAAGAGAGAGTCTAACCACCTCCCCTTGATATTCAACGGCATTACCATCGCCGAATCCCCCACCATCAACATCCTGGGGGTCACCATTGACCAGAAACTTAACTGGACCAGCCATATAAATACTGTGGCTACTAGAGCAGGTCAGAGGCTGGGTATTCTGCGGCGAGTGACTCACCTCCTGACTCCCCAAAGCCTTTCCACCATCTACAAGGCACAAGTCAGGAGTGTGATGGAATACTCTCCACTTGCCTGGATGAGTGCAGCTCCAACAACACTCAAGAAGCTCGACACCATCCAAGATAAAGCAGCCCGCTTGATTGGCACCCCATCCACCACCCTAAACATTCACTCCCTTCACCACCGGCGCACTGTGGCTGCAGTGTGTACCATCCACAGGATGCACTGCAGCAACTCGCCAAGGCTTCTTCGACAGCACCTCCCAAACCCACGACCTCTACCACCTAGAAGGACAAGAGCAGCAGGCACATGGGAACAACACCACCTGCACGTTCCCCTCCAAGTCACACACCATCCTGACTTGGAAATATATCGCCGTTCCTTCATCGTCGCTGGGTCAAAATCCTGGAACTCCCTTCCTAACAGCACTGTGGGAGAACCTTCACCACATGGACTGCAGCGGTTCAAGAAGGCGGCTCACCACCACCTTCTCAAGGGCAATTAGGGATGGGCAATAAATGCCGGCCTCGCCAGCGACGCCCACATCCCGTGAACGAATTTAAAAAAAATTAGGAATGCAGAAACTCTGTGCGATGTATCCTCCAGCATCACCGGTGGCCACAGCCACCACTCTGCACCTTCCCGTATTGGCCAGGACCCTCTCTTCAAGAGGGAGAGGGTCTGCAGGCGAGCTCCTTCTCCTCCAGTTTCAGCCTGTTGTCTGCTATTGTCCTGCGAGAAAGAGGGAGGTGTGTTAGTGAGAGTCTTGTGAGGTGTTCAGAGAGTGTGGCTTTCATGGTCGAATAGTTGATGGTCTGTGTGTGAGATGTGAGGTGAGGATTGTAACAGTGGTGAGTGTATGAGTGTGAGGCGAAGGAGGTGTGGTGAAATGTGATGCATTGATTGTAGGAGTGTGAAGAGCAGTAGGGAGGGGAGTCTTGTGAGTATTGTCAGTGTTGCAATTAATGAGGCTGTAAGTGGTGCAGCTGTGAGCAGAGAGTACGAGAGCAGTCTTCTTACCTTAATGACTCTCGTTGCATCATTACATTTCTTGCCGCCATGTCCTGGGTGCTAGGCTGGCGGTGGACGATTTCCTCCCACTGTCTGCGATGAAGATGCCTGGAGGGCTTCCTGCCCTCTGTGGGGAGGATGATTTCCCTCCCCCTATATACTGCCTGCACCAAGGGCTCCAGTGCAGCATCAGAGAACCTTGGAGCCTGATTGTGTGCCTGGTTGTGTTGAGGACGCCGGCTATCAGTCCCCCCCACACTCCCCCATTAGACAAACAGCCAATCAATAGTGTGAGCAGCGTTGGCTGTACATCTGCTGGCTGTACACCTGCGTGATTATAATCAGCAAGTGGCATGAATATTACGTGCTGTCTAAGTCATTACTAACAGGCATGTGCAGTGTGCCCTCCCCCTGCACACCTGATTTCAGGCCTGATCAAATTTCCAGGCAATGGTCTCTGCCTGTGTTCCTGAGCTGTTATTTATAGAAATGTGCTCTGAGATTTGAAACTATATACAGGAATGATGTTAAGCAGTAAAATCCTAGGAAGAGGGAACAATAGAATAGGCAAGTTTAAAGAAATTAAAATAGATGGATCGGATAAGAGGCAGACACTCCCCTTATGTGCAAGTTTTTATGTAGCCTGATTGTTACTTACTTCTCCTGAATTATATTTACTGACAGATAAACGGAGCATCTTTCTTGGATGTGAAGCTTTTGCTGTCATAATTGCAGCTCTGCCGATCGACAAAGCAAAACAAAATAGTGAGTATTTCAGAGTAGAAAGCAGTGAACCACCAACATGAGTATATACAGTCTCTTTATCTGAAGGTTTCCTGAGCTGGTGTTGGGGAGATAGTTTCGTAATCTGGTGTTGGGGAGATAGTTTCGTGATCTGGAGTTGGGGAGATAGTTTCCTGGTTGGGCTTTGTGGAGAGAGCTTCTTGCATTGGTGTTGGAGGGACAGTTTCCTGAGCTGGTATTCGGGACATAGTTTCGCGATCTCAAATTGGGGAGATAGTTTCCTGATCTGGTGTGGGGGAGATAGTTTCCTGCTGTGATGTTGGGGAGATAGTTTCCTGCTGTGATGTTGAGTAGATAGTTTCCTGATCTGATGTTGGGGAGATAGTTTCCTGATCTGGTGTTGGGTAGATAGTTTCCTGATCTGGTGTGGGGGATATAGTTTCCTGATCTGATGTTGAGGAGAAAATTTCCTGATCTGGTGTTGGGGAGATAGTTTCCTGATCTGGTGTTGGGGAGATAGTTTCCTGATCTGGTGTTGGGGAGATAGTTTCCTGATCTGGTGCGGGGGAGATAGTTTCCTGATCTGGTGTTGGGGAGATAGTTTCCTGATCTGGTGTGGGGGAGATAGTTTCCTGATCTGGTGCGGGGGAGATAGTTTCCTGATCTGGTGTTGGGGAGGTAGTTTCCTGATCTGGTGTTGGGGAGATAGTTTCCTGATCTGGTGTTGGGGAGATAGTTTCCTGATCTGGTGTTGGGGAGATAGTTTCCTGATCTGGTGTTGGTGAGATAGTTTCCTGATCTGATGTTGGTGAGATAGTTTCCTGATCTGGTGTGGGGGAGATAGTTTCCTGATCTGATGTTGGGGAGATAGTTTCCTGATCTGGTGTGGGGGAGATAGTTTCCTGATCTGGTGTTGGGGAGATAGTTTCCTGATCTGGTGTTGGGGAGATAGTTTCCTGATCTGGTATTAGAGAAATGTAAGGAGTCTTACAACACTGGATTATAGTCCAACAGTTTTATTTGAAATCACAAGCTTTCGGAGGCTTCCTCCTTCATCAGGTGAGGAAGCCTCCGAAAATCCTAGGAAGAGGGAACAATAGAATAGGCAGGTTTAAAGAAATTAAAATAGATGGATAGGATAAGAGGCAGACACTCCCCGTATGTGCAAGTTTTTATGTAGCCTGAATGACACTAAGAATATCCCAACACTGGACAAACAGGGGGCTCTAGGGGGGGAGGAGCTAAATACGATTAAAATCACTAAGGAATTGGTACTCAGTAAATTAATGGGACTCAAGGCGGATAAATCCCCTGGACCTGATGGCTTACATCCGAGGGTCTTGAGGGAAGTGGCAGTAGGGATTGTGGATGCTTTGGTAATAATTTTCCAAAATTCTCTGGACTCGGCAAAGGTCCCGGCAGATTGGAAAACTGCTAATGTTACACCCTTATTTAAAAAGGGTAGTAGGCAGAAGGCTGGAAATTATAGACCAGTTAGCCTAACATCTGTGGTGAGTAAAATTTTGGAGTCTATTATTAAGGAGACAGCAGCGGAACATTTGGATAAACATAATTTAATAGGACAAAGTCAGCATGGCTTTACAAAGGGGAAGTCATGTCTGACAAATTTGCTTGAGTTCTTTGAGGATATAACGTACAGGGTGGATAAAGGGGAACCAGTGGACGTAGTGCATTTGGACTTCCAGAAGGCATTCGACAAGGTGCCACATAAAAGATTATTGCTCAAGATAAAGAATCACTGGATTGGGGGTAATATTCTGGCATGGGTGGAGGATTGGTTATCTAACAGGAAGCAGAGAGTTGGGATAAATGGTACATTCTCGGACTGGCAACCTGTAGCCAGTGGTGTTCCGCAGGGGTCGGTGCTGGGTCCCCAACTCTTTACAATCTATATTAACGATTTTGAGGAGGGGACCGAGTGTAACATATCAAAGTTTGCAGATGATACAAAGATGAGAGGGAAAGTAGAGAGTGAGGAGGACATAAAAAACCTACAAGGGGATATAGACAGGCTGGGTGAGGGGGCAGAGATTTGGCAGATGCAATACAATATTGGAAAATGTGAGGTTATGCACTTTGGCAGGAAAAATCAGAGAGCAAGTTATTATCTTAATGGCGAGAAACTGGAAAGTACTGCAGTACAAAGGGATCCGGGGGTCCTAGTGCAAGAAAATCAAAAAGTTAGTTTGCAGGTGCAGCAGGTGATCAAGAAGGCCAACGGAATGTTGGCTTTTATTGCTCGGGGGATAGAATATAAAAACAGGGAGGTATTGCTGCAGTTATATAAGGTATTGGTGAGACCGCACCTGGAATACTGCATACAGTTTTGGTGTCCATACTTAAGAAAAGACATACTTGCTCTCGAGGCAGTACAAAGAAGGTTCACTCGGTTAATCCCGGGGATGAGGGGGTGGACATATGAGGAGAGGTTGAGTAGATTGGGACTCTACTCATTGGAGTTCAGAAGAATGAGAGGCGATCTTATTGAAACATATAAGATTGTGAAGGGGCTTGATCGGGTGGATGTGGTAAGGATGTTCCCAAGGATGGGTGAAACTAGAACTAGGGGGCATAATCTTAGAATAAGGGGCTGCTCTTTCAAAACTGAGATGAGGAGGTGGGTCTGTGGAATTTGCTGCCCCAGGAAGCTGTGGAAGCTACATCATTAAATAAATTTAAAACAGAAATCGACAGTTTCCTAGAAGTAAAGGGAATTAGGGGTTATGGGGAGCAGGCAGGAAATTGGACATGAATTTAGATTTGAGGTTAGGATCAGATCAGCCATGATCTTATTGAATGGCGGAGCAGGCTCGAGGGGCCAATTGGCCTACTCCTGCTCCAATTTCTTATGTTCTTATGTTCTTATGTACTTACTTCTCCTGAATTATATTTACTGACAGATAAACGGAGCATCTTTCTTGGATGACGAAGGAGGAATTGTGATTTCAAATAAAACTGTTGGACTATAACCTGGTGTTGTAAGACTCCTTACATTTGTCCACCCCAGTCCATCACCGGCATCTCCACATCATGGTATTAGAGAGATAGTTTCCTGATCTGGTGTTGGAGAGATAGCTTCCTGATCTGATGTTGGGGATACAGTTTCATGATTTGATATTGGGGAGATAGATTCCTGGGTGTTGGGGAGATCATTTCCAGATCTGGTGTTGCGGATATAGTTTCCTGATCTGGTGTGGGGGAGATAGTTTCCTGGTCTAATATCGAGGAGGGGGAGGTAATTTCCTGATCTGATGTTAGAGAGATAGTTTTCTGATCTGGTGTTGCGGAGAGAGTTTCCTGATCTGATGTTGAGGAGATAGTTTCCTGATCTGATCTTGAGGAGATAGTTTCCTGATATGATGTTGGGGCGATGGTTTCCTGATCTGGTGTTATAGAGATCGTTTCCTGATCTCGTCTTTGGGAGATAGTTTCCTGATCTGATGTTGGCGATACAGTTTCCTGATCTGATGTTGGGGAGATAGTTTCCTGCTCTGATGTTGGGGAGATAGTTTCCTGATCTGATGTTAAGGAGAAAGTTTCCTGATCTGGTGTCGTGGTGATAGTTTCCTGATCTGGTGTGGGGGAGATAGTTTCCTGATCTGGTGCGGGGGAGATAGTTTCCTGATCTGGTGTTGGGGAGGTAGTTTCCTGATCTGGTGTTGGGGAGATAGTTTCCTGATCTGGTGTTGGGGAGATAGTTTCCTGATCTGGTGTTGGGGAGATAGTTTCCTGATCTGGTGTTGGTGAGATAGTTTCCTGATCTGATGTTGGTGAGATAGTTTCCTGATCTGGTGTGGGGGAGATAGTTTCCTGATCTGATGTTGGGGAGATAGTTTCCTGATCTGGTGTGGGGGAGATAGTTTCCTGATCTGGTGTTGGGGAGATAGTTTCCTGATCTGGTGTTGGGGAGATAGTTTCCTGATCTGGTATTAGAGAAATGTAAGGAGTCTTACAACACTGGATTATAGTCCAACAGTTTTATTTGAAATCACAAGCTTTCGGAGGCTTCCTCCTTCATCAGGTGAGGAAGCCTCCGAAAATCCTAGGAAGAGGGAACAATAGAATAGGCAGGTTTAAAGAAATTAAAATAGATGGATAGGATAAGAGGCAGACACTCCCCGTATGTGCAAGTTTTTATGTAGCCTGAATGACACTAAGAATATCCCAACACTGGACAAACAGGGGGCTCTAGGGGGGGAGGAGCTAAATACGATTAAAATCACTAAGGAATTGGTACTCAGTAAATTAATGGGACTCAAGGCGGATAAATCCCCTGGACCTGATGGCTTACATCCGAGGGTCTTGAGGGAAGTGGCAGTAGGGATTGTGGATGCTTTGGTAATAATTTTCCAAAATTCTCTGGACTCGGCAAAGGTCCCGGCAGATTGGAAAACTGCTAATGTTACACCCTTATTTAAAAAGGGTAGTAGGCAGAAGGCTGGAAATTATAGACCAGTTAGCCTAACATCTGTGGTGAGTAAAATTTTGGAGTCTATTATTAAGGAGACAGCAGCGGAACATTTGGATAAACATAATTTAATAGGACAAAGTCAGCATGGCTTTACAAAGGGGAAGTCATGTCTGACAAATTTGCTTGAGTTCTTTGAGGATATAACGTACAGGGTGGATAAAGGGGAACCAGTGGACGTAGTGCATTTGGACTTCCAGAAGGCATTCGACAAGGTGCCACATAAAAGATTATTGCTCAAGATAAAGAATCACTGGATTGGGGGTAATATTCTGGCATGGGTGGAGGATTGGTTATCTAACAGGAAGCAGAGAGTTGGGATAAATGGTACATTCTCGGACTGGCAACCTGTAGCCAGTGGTGTTCCGCAGGGGTCGGTGCTGGGTCCCCAACTCTTTACAATCTATATTAACGATTTTGAGGAGGGGACCGAGTGTAACATATCAAAGTTTGCAGATGATACAAAGATGAGAGGGAAAGTAGAGAGTGAGGAGGACATAAAAAACCTACAAGGGGATATAGACAGGCTGGGTGAGGGGGCAGAGATTTGGCAGATGCAATACAATATTGGAAAATGTGAGGTTATGCACTTTGGCAGGAAAAATCAGAGAGCAAGTTATTATCTTAATGGCGAGAAACTGGAAAGTACTGCAGTACAAAGGGATCCGGGGGTCCTAGTGCAAGAAAATCAAAAAGTTAGTTTGCAGGTGCAGCAGGTGATCAAGAAGGCCAACGGAATGTTGGCTTTTATTGCTCGGGGGATAGAATATAAAAACAGGGAGGTATTGCTGCAGTTATATAAGGTATTGGTGAGACCGCACCTGGAATACTGCATACAGTTTTGGTGTCCATACTTAAGAAAAGACATACTTGCTCTCGAGGCAGTACAAAGAAGGTTCACTCGGTTAATCCCGGGGATGAGGGGGTGGACATATGAGGAGAGGTTGAGTAGATTGGGACTCTACTCATTGGAGTTCAGAAGAATGAGAGGCGATCTTATTGAAACATATAAGATTGTGAAGGGGCTTGATCGGGTGGATGTGGTAAGGATGTTCCCAAGGATGGGTGAAACTAGAACTAGGGGGCATAATCTTAGAATAAGGGGCTGCTCTTTCAAAACTGAGATGAGGAGGTGGGTCTGTGGAATTTGCTGCCCCAGGAAGCTGTGGAAGCTACATCATTAAATAAATTTAAAACAGAAATCGACAGTTTCCTAGAAGTAAAGGGAATTAGGGGTTATGGGGAGCAGGCAGGAAATTGGACATGAATTTAGATTTGAGGTTAGGATCAGATCAGCCATGATCTTATTGAATGGCGGAGCAGGCTCGAGGGGCCAATTGGCCTACTCCTGCTCCAATTTCTTATGTTCTTATGTTCTTATGTACTTACTTCTCCTGAATTATATTTACTGACAGATAAACGGAGCATCTTTCTTGGATGACGAAGGAGGAATTGTGATTTCAAATAAAACTGTTGGACTATAACCTGGTGTTGTAAGACTCCTTACATTTGTCCACCCCAGTCCATCACCGGCATCTCCACATCATGGTATTAGAGAGATAGTTTCCTGATCTGGTGTTGGAGAGATAGCTTCCTGATCTGATGTTGGGGATACAGTTTCATGATTTGATATTGGGGAGATAGATTCCTGGGTGTTGGGGAGATCATTTCCAGATCTGGTGTTGCGGATATAGTTTCCTGATCTGGTGTGGGGGAGATAGTTTCCTGGTCTAATATCGAGGAGGGGGAGGTAATTTCCTGATCTGATGTTAGAGAGATAGTTTTCTGATCTGGTGTTGCGGAGAGAGTTTCCTGATCTGATGTTGAGGAGATAGTTTCCTGATCTGATCTTGAGGAGATAGTTTCCTGATATGATGTTGGGGCGATGGTTTCCTGATCTGGTGTTATAGAGATCGTTTCCTGATCTCGTCTTTGGGAGATAGTTTCCTGATCTGATGTTGGCGATACAGTTTCCTGATCTGATGTTGGGGAGATAGTTTCCTGCTCTGATGTTGGGGAGATAGTTTCCTGATCTGATGTTAAGGAGAAAGTTTCCTGATCTGGTGTCGTGGTGATAGTTTCCTGATCTGGTGTGGGGGAGATAGTTTCCTGATCTGGTGCGGGGGAGATAGTTTCCTGATCTGGTGTTGGGGAGGTAGTTTCCTGATCTGGTGTTGGGGAGATAGTTTCCTGATCTGGTGTTGGGGAGATAGTTTCCTGATCTGGTGTTGGGGAGATAGTTTCCTGATCTGGTGTTGGTGAGATAGTTTCCTGATCTGATGTTGGTGAGATAGTTTCCTGATCTGGTGTGGGGGAGATAGTTTCCTGATCTGATGTTGGGGAGATAGTTTCCTGATCTGGTGTGGGGGAGATAGTTTCCTGATCTGGTGTTGGGGAGATAGTTTCCTGATCTGGTGTTGGGGAGATAGTTTCCTGATCTGGTATTAGAGAAATGTAAGGAGTCTTACAACACTGGATTATAGTCCAACAGTTTTATTTGAAATCACAAGCTTTCGGAGGCTTCCTCCTTCATCAGGTGAGGAAGCCTCCGAAAATCCTAGGAAGAGGGAACAATAGAATAGGCAGGTTTAAAGAAATTAAAATAGATGGATAGGATAAGAGGCAGACACTCCCCGTATGTGCAAGTTTTTATGTAGCCTGAATGACACTAAGAATATCCCAACACTGGACAAACAGGGGGCTCTAGGGGGGGAGGAGCTAAATACGATTAAAATCACTAAGGAATTGGTACTCAGTAAATTAATGGGACTCAAGGCGGATAAATCCCCTGGACCTGATGGCTTACATCCGAGGGTCTTGAGGGAAGTGGCAGTAGGGATTGTGGATGCTTTGGTAATAATTTTCCAAAATTCTCTGGACTCGGCAAAGGTCCCGGCAGATTGGAAAACTGCTAATGTTACACCCTTATTTAAAAAGGGTAGTAGGCAGAAGGCTGGAAATTATAGACCAGTTAGCCTAACATCTGTGGTGAGTAAAATTTTGGAGTCTATTATTAAGGAGACAGCAGCGGAACATTTGGATAAACATAATTTAATAGGACAAAGTCAGCATGGCTTTACAAAGGGGAAGTCATGTCTGACAAATTTGCTTGAGTTCTTTGAGGATATAACGTACAGGGTGGATAAAGGGGAACCAGTGGACGTAGTGCATTTGGACTTCCAGAAGGCATTCGACAAGGTGCCACATAAAAGATTATTGCTCAAGATAAAGAATCACTGGATTGGGGGTAATATTCTGGCATGGGTGGAGGATTGGTTATCTAACAGGAAGCAGAGAGTTGGGATAAATGGTACATTCTCGGACTGGCAACCTGTAGCCAGTGGTGTTCCGCAGGGGTCGGTGCTGGGTCCCCAACTCTTTACAATCTATATTAACGATTTTGAGGAGGGGACCGAGTGTAACATATCAAAGTTTGCAGATGATACAAAGATGAGAGGGAAAGTAGAGAGTGAGGAGGACATAAAAAACCTACAAGGGGATATAGACAGGCTGGGTGAGGGGGCAGAGATTTGGCAGATGCAATACAATATTGGAAAATGTGAGGTTATGCACTTTGGCAGGAAAAATCAGAGAGCAAGTTATTATCTTAATGGCGAGAAACTGGAAAGTACTGCAGTACAAAGGGATCCGGGGGTCCTAGTGCAAGAAAATCAAAAAGTTAGTTTGCAGGTGCAGCAGGTGATCAAGAAGGCCAACGGAATGTTGGCTTTTATTGCTCGGGGGATAGAATATAAAAACAGGGAGGTATTGCTGCAGTTATATAAGGTATTGGTGAGACCGCACCTGGAATACTGCATACAGTTTTGGTGTCCATACTTAAGAAAAGACATACTTGCTCTCGAGGCAGTACAAAGAAGGTTCACTCGGTTAATCCCGGGGATGAGGGGGTGGACATATGAGGAGAGGTTGAGTAGATTGGGACTCTACTCATTGGAGTTCAGAAGAATGAGAGGCGATCTTATTGAAACATATAAGATTGTGAAGGGGCTTGATCGGGTGGATGTGGTAAGGATGTTCCCAAGGATGGGTGAAACTAGAACTAGGGGGCATAATCTTAGAATAAGGGGCTGCTCTTTCAAAACTGAGATGAGGAGGTGGGTCTGTGGAATTTGCTGCCCCAGGAAGCTGTGGAAGCTACATCATTAAATAAATTTAAAACAGAAATCGACAGTTTCCTAGAAGTAAAGGGAATTAGGGGTTATGGGGAGCAGGCAGGAAATTGGACATGAATTTAGATTTGAGGTTAGGATCAGATCAGCCATGATCTTATTGAATGGCGGAGCAGGCTCGAGGGGCCAATTGGCCTACTCCTGCTCCAATTTCTTATGTTCTTATGTTCTTATGTACTTACTTCTCCTGAATTATATTTACTGACAGATAAACGGAGCATCTTTCTTGGATGACGAAGGAGGAATTGTGATTTCAAATAAAACTGTTGGACTATAACCTGGTGTTGTAAGACTCCTTACATTTGTCCACCCCAGTCCATCACCGGCATCTCCACATCATGGTATTAGAGAGATAGTTTCCTGATCTGGTGTTGGAGAGATAGCTTCCTGATCTGATGTTGGGGATACAGTTTCATGATTTGATATTGGGGAGATAGATTCCTGGGTGTTGGGGAGATCATTTCCAGATCTGGTGTTGCGGATATAGTTTCCTGATCTGGTGTGGGGGAGATAGTTTCCTGGTCTAATATCGAGGAGGGGGAGGTAATTTCCTGATCTGATGTTAGAGAGATAGTTTTCTGATCTGGTGTTGCGGAGAGAGTTTCCTGATCTGATGTTGAGGAGATAGTTTCCTGATCTGATCTTGAGGAGATAGTTTCCTGATATGATGTTGGGGCGATGGTTTCCTGATCTGGTGTTATAGAGATCGTTTCCTGATCTCGTCTTTGGGAGATAGTTTCCTGATCTGATGTTGGCGATACAGTTTCCTGATCTGATGTTGGGGAGATAGTTTCCTGCTCTGATGTTGGGGAGATAGTTTCCTGATCTGATGTTAAGGAGAAAGTTTCCTGATCTGGTGTCGTGGTGATAGTTTCCTGATCTGGTGTTGGGGAGATAGTTTCCTGATCTGGTGTTGGAGAGATAGTTTCCTGATCTGGTGTTGGAGAGATAGTTTCCTGATCTGGTGTTGGAGAGATAGTTTCCTGATCTGGTGTTGCGGAGATAGCTGCCTGCGTTGGTGTTGGGGGGGAAGTTTCCTGAGCTGGTATTGGGGGGATCGTTTAACGATCTCAAATTGGGGGGATAGTTTCCTGATCTGATATTGTGGAGACAATTTCCTTACCTGATGTTGAAGAGATAGTTTCCTGATCTGATGTTGGATAGATAGTTTACTGATCTTATGTTGCGGCAGAAGTTTCCTGATCTGATGTTGGGGATATAGTTTCCTGCTCTGATGTTGGGTAGATAGTTTTCTGATCTGGTTTTGCGGAGAGGGCTTCTTGCGTTGGTGTTGGGGGGAAAGTTTCCTGCGCTGGTATTCGGGGGATAGTTTCGCGATCTCAAATTGGGGGGATAATTACCTGATTTGATGTTGTGGAAATAGTTTGCTGATCTGATGTTGGGGATATAGTTTCCTGTTCTGATGTTGGATAGATAGTTTCCTGATCTGATGTTGCAGTAGATAGTTTCTTGATCCGATGTTGAGGAGAAAGTTACCTGATCTGGTGTTGGGCAGGTAGTTTCCTGACCTGATGTTGGAGAGATAGTTTTCTAATCTGGTGTTGGGGAGAGAGTTTCCTGATCTGATGTTGAGGAGATAGTTTTCTAATCTGGTGTTGGGGAGAGAGTTTCCTGATCTGATGTTGAGGAGATAGTTTTCTAATCTGGTGTTGGGGAGAGAGTTTCCTGATCTGATCTTGAGGAGATAGTTTCCTGATATGATGTTGGCGATATAGTTTCCTGATCTGGTGTTGGGCATATTGTTTCCTGCTCTGATGTTGGGTATGTGGTTTCCTGATCTGATGTTGAGGAGGTAGTTTCCTGACGTGATGTTGGGGTGATGGTTTCCTGATCTGGTGTTGAGGACAAAGTTTCCTGATCTGGTGTCGTGGTGATAGTTTCCTGATCTGGTGTTGGAGAAATAGTTTCCTGATCTGGTGTGGAGGAGATAGATGCCTGCATTGGTGTTGCGGAGAAAGTTTCCTGAGCTGGTATTAGGGGGATAGTTTCATGATCTCAAATTGGGGGGATAGTTTCCTGATCTGATATTGTGGAGACAATTTCCTTACCTGATGTTGAGGAGATAGTTTCCTGATCTGATGTTGGATCGATAGTTTACTGATCTGATGTTGCGGCGGAAGTTTCCTGATCCGATGTTGGGGATATAGTTTCCTGCTCTGATGTTGGGTATATAGTTTCCTGATCTGGTTTTGTGGAGAGACCTTCCTGAGCTGGAATTCGGGGGATAGTTTTGCGATCTGAAATTGGATGGATAGTTCCTTGATCTGATGTTGAGGAGATAGTTTCCTGATCTGTTGTGGGTGAGATAGTTTCCTAGTCGAATACCGGGGAGATAGTTTCCTGATCTGGTGTTGGGGAGGTAGTTTCCTGATCTGATGTTGGGGAGATATTTTCCTGATCTGATGTTGGGGAGTTAGTTTCCTGATCTGGTGTTGGAGTGATAGTTTCCTGAGCTGATGTTGCGGAGATAGTTTCCTGATCTGTTGTGGGTGAGATAGTTTCCTAGTCGAATACCGGGGAGATAGTTTCCTGATCTGATGTTGGGGAGATATTTTCCTGATCTGATGTTGGGGAGTTAGTTTCCTGATCTGTTGTTCGGGTGATAGTTTCCTGATCTGTTGTTGGAGATATAGTTTCCTGAGCTGTTGTTGGGGTGATAGTTTCCTCATGTGATGTTGGGGAAATAGTTTCCTGACCTGATGTTGGGTAAGTGGTTTCCTGATCTGGTGTTGGGGTGGTAGTTTCCTGACGTGATGTTGGGGTAATGGTTTCCTGATCTGGTGTTGAGGAGATAATTTCCTGATCTGAAGTTGGGGAGGTAGTTTCCTGACGTTATGTTGGGGTAATGGTTTCCTGATCTAGTGTTGAGGAGATAATTTCCTGATCTGAAGGTGGGGAGGTAGTTTCCTGACGTGATGTTGGGGTGATGGTTTCCTGATCTGGTCTTGGAGAGATAGTTTCCTGATTTGGTTTTGGGGAGATAGTTTTTTGATCTGGTGTGGGGGAGATAGTTTCCTGACCTGGTGTTGGGGTGGTAGTTTCCTGATTTGATATTGGGGAGATAATGTCCTGATCTGATGTTGGTGAGATAGTTTCCTGATCTGATGTTGGTGAGATAGTTTCCTGATCTGATGTTGGTGAGATAGTTTCCTGATCTGATGTTGGGGAGATAGTTTCCTGATCTGGTGTTGGGGAGATAGTTTCCTGATCTGATGTTGGGGAGATAGTTTCCTGATCTGGTGTTGAGGAGGTAGTTTCCTGATCTGGTGTTGAGGAGGTAGTTTCCTGATCTGGTGTTGAGGAGGTAGTTTCCTGATCTGGTGTTGAGGAGGTAGTTTCCTGATCTGGTGTTGAGGAGGTAGTTTCCTGATCTGGTGTTGAGGAGATAGTTTCCTGATCTGGTGTTGGGGAGATAGTTTCCTGATCTGGTGTTGAGGAGATAGTTTCCTGATCTGGTGTTGAGGAGGTAGTTTCCTGATCTGGTGTTGGGGAGGTAGTTTCCTGATCTGGTGTTGAGGAGATAGTTTCCTGATCTGGTGTTGAGGAGGTAGTTTCCTGATCTGGTGTTGAGGAGGTAGTTTCCTGATCTGGTGTTGAGGAGGTAGTTTCCTGATCTGGTGTTGAGGAGATAGTTTCCTGATCTGGTGTTGGGGAGATAGTTTCCTGATCTGGTGTTGAGGAGGTAGTTTCCTGATCTGGTGTTGGGGAGGTAGTTTCCTGATCTGGTGTTGGGGAGGTAGTTTCCTGATCTGGTGTTGGGGAGGTAGTTTCCTGATCTGGTGTTGAGGAGATAGTTTCCTGATCTGGTGTTGGGGAGATAGTTTCCTGATCTGGTGTTGGTGAGATAGTTTCCTGATCTGGTGTTGAGGAGATAGTTTCCTGATCTGGTGTTGGGGAGGTAGTTTCCTGATCTGGTGTTGGTGAGATAGTTTCCTGATCTGGTGTTGAGGAGGTAGTTTCCTGATCTGGTGTTGAGGATATAGTTTCCTGATCTGGTGTTGAGGAGATAGTTTCCTGATCTGGTGTTGAGGAGGTAGTTTCCTGATCTGGTGTTGGTGAGATAGTTTCCTGATGTGATGTTGAGGAGATAGTTTCCTGATCTGGTGTTGAGGAGATAGTTTCCTGATCTGGTGTTGGGGAGATAGTTTCCTGATCTGGTGTTGAGGAGATAGTTTCCTGATCTGGTGTTGAGGAGGTAGTTTCCTGATCTGATGTTGGTGAGATAGTTTCCTGATCTGATGTTGAGGAGATAGTTTCCTGATCTGGTGTTGAGTAGATAGTTTCCTGATCTGGTGTTGAGGAGATAGTTTCCTGATCTGGTGTTGAGGAGATAGTTTCCTGATCTGGTGTTGAGGAGATAGTTTCCTGATCTGGTGTTGAGGAGGTAGTTTCCTGATCTGGTGTTGAGGAGGTAGTTTCCTGATCTGGTGTTGGGGAGGTAGTTTCCTGATCTGGTGTTGGGGAGGTAGTTTCCTGATCTGGTGTTGGGGAGATAGTTTCCTGATCTGGTGTTGAGGAGGTAGTTTCCTGATCTGGTGTTGAGGAGGTAGTTTCCTGATCTGGTGTTGGGGAGGTAGTTTCCTGATCTGGTGTTGAGGAGGTAGTTTCCTGATCTGGTGTTGGGGAGATAGTTTCCTGATCTGGTGTTGAGGAGATAGTTTCCTGATCTGGTGTTGAGGAGATAGTTTCCTGATCTGGTGTTGAGGAGATAGTTTCCTGATCTGGTGTTGAGGAGGTAGTTTCCTGATCTGGTGTAGAGGAGATAGTTTCCTGATCTGGTGTTGAGGAGATAGTTTCCTGATCTGGTGTTGAGGAGGTAGTTTCCTGATCTGGTGTTGAGGAGATAGTTTCCTGATCTGGTGTTGAGGAGGTAGTTTCCTGATCTGGTGTTGAGGAGGTAGTTTCCTGATCTGGTGTTGGTGAGATCGTTTCCTGATCTGGTGTTGAGGAGGTAGTTTCCTGATCTGATGTTGGGGAGATAGTTTCCTGATCTGGTGTTGAGGAGGTAGTTTCCTGATCTGGTGTTGAGGAGGTAGTTTCCTGATCTGGTGTTGGGGAGGTAGTTTCCTGATCTGGTGTTGAGGAGGTAGTTTCCTGATCTGGTGTTGGGGAGATAGTTTCCTGATCTGGTGTTGAGGAGGTAGTTTCCTGATCTGGTGTTGAGGAGGTAGTTTCCTGATCTGGTGTTGAGGAGGTAGTTTCCTGATCTGGTGTTGGGGAGGTAGTTTCCTGATCTGGTGTTGAGGAGGTAGTTTCCTGATCTGGTGTTGAGGAGATAGTTTCCTGATCTGGTGTTGAGGAGGTAGTTTCCTGATCTGGTGTTGGGGAGGTAGTTTCCTGATCTGGTGTTGAGGAGGTAGTTTCCTGATCTGGTGTTGAGGAGGTAGTTTCCTGATCTGGTGTTGAGGAGGTAGTTTCCTGATCTGGTGTTGAGGAGGTAGTTTCCTGATCTGGTGTTGAGGAGATAGTTTCCTGATCTGGTGCGGGGGAGATAGTTTCCTGATCTGGTGTTGGGGAGATAGTTTCCTGATCTGGTGTTGGGGAGGTAGTTTCCTGATCTGGTGTTGGGGAGGTAGTTTCCTGATCTGGTGTTGGGGAGATAGTTTCCTGATCTGGTGTTGGGGAGATAGATTCCTGATCTGGTGTTGGTGAGATAGTTTCCTGATCTGGTGTTGAGGAGATAGTTTCCTGATCTGGTGTTGAGGAGGTAGTTTCCTGATCTGGTGTTGGTGAGATAGTTTCCTGATCTGGTGTTGAGGAGGTAGTTTCCTGATCTGGTGTTGAGGAGATAGTTTCCTGATCTGGTGTTGGGGAGATAGTTTCCTGATCTGGTGTTGAGGAGATAGTTTCCTGATCTGATGTTGGGGAGGTAGTTTCCTGATCTGGTGTTGAGGAGGTAGTTTCCTGATCTGGTGTTGAGGAGATAGTTTCCTCATCTGGTGTTGGGGAGGTAGTTTCCTGATCTGGTGTTGAGGAGGTAGTTTCCTGATCTGGTGTTGGGGAGATAGTTTCCTGATCTGGTGTTGAGGAGATAATTTCCTGATCTGGTGTTGAGGAGGTAGTTTCCTGATCTGGTGTTGGGGAGGTAGTTTCCTGATCTGGTGTTGGGGAGATAGTTTCCTGATCTGGTGTTGAGGAGATAATTTCCTGATCTGGTGTTGGGGAGGTAGTTTCCTGATCTGGTGTTGGGGAGATAGTTTCCTGATCTGGTGTTGGGGAGGTAGTTTCCTGATCTGGTGTTGGGGAGATAGTTTCCTGATCTGGTGTTGAGGAGATAGTTTCCTGATCTGGTGTTGGGGAGGTAGTTTCCTGATCTGGTGTTGAGGAGATAGTTTCCTGATCTGGTGCGGGGGAGATAGTTTCCTGATCTGGTGTTGGGGAGATAGTTTCCTGATCTGGTGTTGGGGAGGTAGTTTCCTGATCTGGTGTTGGGGAGGTAGTTTCCTGATCTGGTGTTGGGGAGATAGTTTCCTGATCTGGTGTTGGGGAGATAGTTTCCTGATCTGGTGTTGGTGAGATAGTTTCCTGATCTGGTGTTGAGGAGATAGTTTCCTGTTCTGGTGTTGAGGAGGTAGTTTCCTGATCTGGTGTTGGTGAGATAGTTTCCTGATCTGGTGTTGAGGAGGTAGTTTCCTGATCTGGTGTTGAGGAGATAGTTTCCTGATCTGGTGTTGGGGAGATAGTTTCCTGATCTGGTGTTGAGGAGATTGTTTCCTGATCTGATGTTGGGGAGGTAGTTTCCTGATCTGGTGTAGAGGAGGTAGTTTCCTGATCTGGTGTTGAGGAGATAGTTTCCTCATCTGGTGTTGGGGAGGTAGTTTCCTGATCTGGTGTTGAGGAGGTAGTTTCCTGATCTGGTGTTGGGGAGATAGTTTCCTGATCTGGTGTTGAGGAGATAATTTCCTGATCTGGTGTTGAGGAGGTAGTTTCCTGATCTGGTGTTGGGGAGGTAGTTTCCTGATCTGGTGTTGGGGAGATAGTTTCCTGATCTGGTGTTGAGGAGATAATTTCCTGATCTGGTGTTGGGGAGGTAGTTTCCTGATCTGGTGTTGGGGAGATAGTTTCCTGATCTGGTGTTGGGGAGGTAGTTTCCTGATCTGGTGTTGGGGAGATAGTTTCCTGATCTGGTGTTGAGGAGGTAGTTTCCTGATCTGGTGTTGAGGAGGTAGTTTCCTGATCTGGTGTTGAGGAGATAGTTTCCTGATCTGGTGTTGAGGAGGTAGTTTCCTGATCTGGTGTTGAGGAGATAGTTTCCTGATCTGGTGTTGAGGAGGTAGTTTCCTGATCTGGTGTTGAGGAGATAGTTTCCTGATCTGGTGTTGAGGAGGTAGTTTCCTGATCTGGTGTTGGGGAGATAGTTTCCTGATCTGGTGTTGAGGAGATAGTTTCCTGATCTGGTGTTGAGGAGGTAGTTTCCTGATCTGATGTTGGTGAGATAGTTTCCTGATCTGGTGTTGGGGAGGTAGTTTCCTGATCTGGTGTTGGGGAGATAGTTTCCTGATCTGGTGTTGAGGAGGTAGTTTCCTGATCTGGTGTTGAGGAGGTAGTTTCCTGATCTGGTGTTGAGGAGATAGTTTCCTGATCTGGTGTTGAGGAGGTAGTTTCCTGATCTGGTGTTGAGGAGATAGTTTCCTGATCTGGTGTTGAGGAGGTAGTTTCCTGATCTGGTGTTGAGGAGATAGTTTCCTGATCTGGTGTTGAGGAGGTAGTTTCCTGATCTGGTGTTGGGGAGATAGTTTCCTGATCTGGTGTTGAGGAGATAGTTTCCTGATCTGGTGTTGAGGAGGTAGTTTCCTGATCTGATGTTGGTGAGATAGTTTCCTGATCTGATGTTGAGGAGATAGTTTCCTGATCTGGTGTTGAGGAGATAGTTTCCTGATCTGGTGTTGAGGAGATAGTTTCCTGATCTGGTTTTGAGGAGATAGTTTCCTGATCTGGTGTTGAGGAGATAGTTTCCTGATCTGGTGTTGAGGAGGTAGTTTCCTGATCTGGTGTTGAGGAGGTAGTTTCCTGATCTGGTGTTGGGGAGGTAGTTTCCTGATCTGGTGTTGGGGAGGTAGTTTCCTGATCTGGTGTTGGGGAGATAGTTTCCTGATCTGGTGTTGAGGAGGTAGTTTCCTGATCTGGTGTTGAGGAGGTAGTTTCCTGATCTGGTGTTGAGGAGGTAGTTTCCTGATCTGGTGTTGGGGAGGTAGTTTCCTGATCTGGTGTTGAGGAGGTAGTTTCCTGATCTGGTGTTGGGGAGATAGTTTCCTGATCTGGTGTTGAGGAGATAGTTTCCTGATCTGGTGTTGAGGAGATAGTTTCCTGATCTGGTGTTGAGGAGATAGTTTCCTGATCTGGTGTTGAGGAAGTAGTTTCCTGATCTGGTGTTGGGGAGATAGTTTCCTGATCTGGTGTTGAGGAGATAGTTTCCTGATCTGGTGTTGAGGAGATAGTTTCCTGATCTGGTGTTGAGGAGATAGTTTCCTGATCTGGTGTTGAGGAGGTAGTTTCCTGATCTGGTGTTGAGGAGATAGTTTCCTGATCTGGTGTTGAGGAGATAGTTTCCTGATCTGGTGTTGAGGAGGTAGTTTCCTGATCTGGTGTTGAGGAGATAGTTTCCTGATCTGGTGTTGAGGAGGTAGTTTCCTGATCTGGTGTTGAGGAGATAGTTTCCTGATCTGGTGTTGGTGAGATAGTTTCCTGATCTGGTGTTGAGGAGGTAGTTTCCTGATCTGATGTTGTGGAGATAGTTTCCTGATCTGGTGTTGAGGAGGTAGTTTCCTGATCTGGTGTTGAGGAGGTAGTTTCCTGATCTGGTGTTGAGGAGGTAGTTTCCTGATCTGGTGTTGGGGAGATAGTTTCCTGATCTGGTGTTGAGGAGGTAGTTTCCTGATCTGGTGTTGAGGAGGTAGTTTCCTGATCTGGTGTTGGGGAGATAGTTTCCTGATCTGGTGTTGAGGAGGTAGTTTCCTGATCTGGTGTTGAGGAGATAGTTTCCTGATCTGGTGTTGAGGAGGTAGTTTCCTGATCTGGTGTTGGGGAGATAGTTTCCTGATCTGGTGTTGAGGAGATAGTTTCCTGATCTGGTGTTGAGGAGGTAGTTTCCTGATCTGATGTTGGTGAGATAGTTTCCTGATCTGATGTTGAGGAGATAGTTTCCTGATCTGGTGTTGAGGAGATAGTTTCCTGATCTGGTGTTGAGGAGATAGTTTCCTGATCTGGTGTTGAGGAGATAGTTTCCTGATCTGGTGTTGAGGAGATAGTTTCCTGATCTGGTGTTGAGGAGGTAGTTTCCTGATCTGGTGTTGAGGAGGTAGTTTCCTGATCTGGTGTTGGGGAGGTAGTTTCCTGATCTGGTGTTGGGGAGGTAGTTTCCTGATCTGGTGTTGGGGAGATAGTTTCCTGATCTGGTGTTGAGGAGGTAGTTTCCTGATCTGGTGTTGAGGAGGTAGTTTCCTGATCTGGTGTTGAGGAGGTAGTTTCCTGATCTGGTGTTGGGGAGGTAGTTTCCTGATCTGGTGTTGAGGAGGTAGTTTCCTGATCTGGTGTTGGGGAGATAGTTTCCTGATCTGGTGTTGAGGAGATAGTTTCCTGATCTGGTGTTGAGGAGATAGTTTCCTGATCTGGTGTTGAGGAGATAGTTTCCTGATCTGGTGTTGAGGATGTAGTTTCCTGATCTGGTGTTGGGGAGATAGTTTCCTGATCTGGTGTTGAGGAGATAGTTTCCTGATCTGGTGTTGAGGAGATAGTTTCCTGATCTGGTGTTGAGGAGATAGTTTCCTGATCTGGTGTTGAGGAGGTAGTTTCCTGATCTGGTGTTGAGGAGATAGTTTCCTGATCTGGTGTTGAGGAGATAGTTTCCTGATCTGGTGTTGAGGAGGTAGTTTCCTGATCTGGTGTTGAGGAGATAGTTTCCTGATCTGGTGTTGAGGAGGTAGTTTCCTGATCTGGTGTTGAGGAGATAGTTTCCTGATCTGGTGTTGGTGAGATAGTTTCCTGATCTGGTGTTGAGGAGGTAGTTTCCTGATCTGATGTTGGGGAGATAGTTTCCTGATCTGGTGTTGAGGAGGTAGTTTCCTGATCTGGTGTTGAGGAGGTAGTTTCCTGATCTGGTGTTGAGGAGGTAGTTTCCTGATCTGGTGTTGGGGAGATAGTTTCCTGATCTGGTGTTGAGGAGGTAGTTTCCTGATCTGGTGTTGAGGAGGTAGTTTCCTGATCTGGTGTTGGGGAGATAGTTTCCTGATCTGGTGTTGAGGAGGTAGTTTCCTGATCTGGTGTTGAGGAGGTAGTTTCCTGATCTGGTGTTGAGGAGGTAGTTTCCTGATCTGGTGTTGGGGAGATAGTTTCCTGATCTGGTGTTGAGGAGGTAGTTTCCTGATCTGGTGTTGAGGAGGTAGTTTCCTGATCTGGTGTTGAGGAGGTAGTTTCCTGATCTGGTGTTGGGGAGGTAGTTTCCTGATCTGGTGTTGAGGAGGTAGTTTCCTGATCTGGTGTTGAGGAGATAGTTTCCTGATCTGGTGTTGAGGAGGTAGTTTCCTGATCTGGTGTTGGGGAGGTAGTTTCCTGATCTGGTGTTGAGGAGGTAGTTTCCTGATCTGGTGTTGAGGAGGTAGTTTCCTGATCTGGTGTTGAGGAGGTAGTTTCCTGATCTGGTGTTGAGGAGGTAGTTTCCTGATCTGGTGTTGAGGAGATAGTTTCCTGATCTGGTGCGGGGGAGATAGTTTCCTGATCTGGTGTTGGGGAGATAGTTTCCTGATCTGGTGTTGGGGAGGTAGTTTCCTGATCTGGTGTTGAGGAGATAGTTTCCTGATCTGGTGTTGAGGAGTTAGTTTCCTGATCTGGTGTTGAGGAGATAGTTTCCTGATCTGGTGTTGGGGAGGTAGTTTCCTGATCTGGTGTTGAGGAGATAGTTTCCTGATCTGGTGTTGGGGAGGTAGTTTCCTGATCTGGTGTTGGGGAGATAGTTTCCTGATCTGGTGTTGAGGAGGTAGTTTCCTGATCTGGTGTTGGGGAGGTAGTTTCCTGATCTGGTGTTGAGGAGATAATTTCCTGATCTGGTGTTGAGGAGGTAGTTTCCTGATCTGGTGTTGGGGAGATAGTTTCCTGATCTGGTGTTGGTGAGATAGTTTCCTGATCTGGTGTTGAGGAGATAGTTTCCTGATCTGGTGTTGAGGAGGTAGTTTCCTGATCTGGTGTTGGTGAGATAGTTTCCTGATCTGGTGTTGAGGAGGTAGTTTCCTGATCTGGTGTTGAGGAGATAGTTTCCTGATCTGGTGTTGGGGAGATAGTTTCCTGATCTGGTGTTGAGGAGATAGTTTCCTGATCTGATGTTGGGGAGGTAGTTTCCTGATCTGGTGTTGAGGAGATAGTTTCCTGATCTGGTGTTGGGGAGGTAGTTTCCTGATCTGGTGTTGAGGAGATAGTTTCCTGATCTGGTGTTGGGGAGGTAGTTTCCTGATCTGGTGTTGAGGAGATAGTTTCCTGATCTGGTGTTGGGGAGGTAGTTTCCTGATCTGGTGTTGAGGAGGTAGTTTCCTGATCTGGTGTTGGGGAGATAGTTTCCTGATCTGGTGTTGAGGAGATAATTTCCTGATCTGGTGTTGGGGAGGTAGTTTCCTGATCTGGTGTTGGGAAGGTAGTTTCCTGATCTGGTGTTGGGGAGGTAGTTTCCTGATCTGGTGTTGAGGAGGTAGTTTCCTGATCTGGTGTTGGGGAGATAGTTTCCTGATCTGGTGTTGAGGAGATAATTTCCTGATCTGGTGTTGAGGAGATAATTTCCTGATCTGGTGTTGAGGAGGTAGTTTCCTGATCTGATGTTGAGGAGGTAGTTTCCTGATCTGGTGTTGGGGAGGTAGTTTCCTGATCTGGTGTTGAGGAGGTAGTTTCCTGATCTGGTGTTGAGGAGATAGTTTCCTGATCTGGTGTTGAGGAGGTAGTTTCCTGATCTGGTGTTGGGGAGGTAGTTTCCTGATCTGGTGTTGAGGAGATAGTTTCCTGATCTGGTGTTGAGGAGGTAGTTTCCTGATCTGGTGTTGAGGAGATAGTTTCCTGATCTGGTGTTGAGGAGATAGTTTCCTGATCTGGTGTTGGGGAGGTAGTTTCCTGATCTGGTGTTGAGGAGGTAGTATCCTGATCTGGTGTTGGGGAGGTAGTTTCCTGATCTGGTGTTGGGGAGATAGTTTCCTGATCTGGTGTTGAGGAGGTAGTTTCCTGATCTGGTGTTGAGGAGGTAGTTTCCTGATCTGGTGTTGGGGAGGTAGTTTCCTGATCTGGTGTTGGGGAGGTAGTTTCCTGATCTGGTGTTGGGGAGATAGTTTCCTGATCTGGTGTTGAGGAGGTAGTTTCCTGATCTGGTGTTGAGGAGATAGTTTCCTGATCTGGTGTTGAGGAGATAGTTTCCTGATCTGGTGTTGGGGAGGTAGTTTCCTGATCTGGTGTTGAGGAGATAGTTTCCTGATCTGGTGTTGGGGAGATAGTTTCCTGATCTGGTGTTGAGGAGATAGTTTCCTGATCTGGTGTTGAGGAGATAGTTTCCTGATCTGGTGTTGAGGAGGTAGTTTCCTGATCTGGTGTTGAGGAGATAGTTTCCTGATCTGGTGTTGGGGAGGTAGTTTCCTGATCTGGTGTTGAGGAGATAGTTTCCTGATCTGGTGTTGGGGAGGTAGTTTCCTGATCTGGTGTTGAGGAGATAGTTTCCTGATCTGGTGTTGGGGAGATAGTTTCCTGATCTGGTGTTGGGGAGGTAGTTTCCTGATCTGGTGTTGGGGAGATAGTTTCCTGATCTGGTGTTGAGGAGGTAGTTTCCTGATCTGGTGTTGAGGAGATAGTTTCCTGATCTGGTGTTGGGGAGGTAGTTTCCTGATCTGGTGTTGGGGAGATAGTTTCCTGATCTGGTGTTGAGGAGATAGTTTCCTGATCTGGTGTTGAGGAGATAGTTTCCTGATCTGGTGTTGAGATAGTTTCCTGATCTGGTGTTGAGGAGGTAGTTTCCTGATCTGGTGTTAGGGAGACTGTGGTCTGAGCTGTTATTGGGGATTTACCACGTATTTTCTTTTCAAATCATGCACCTGGTGTAGATGATATCCTATCCAATCTTGTATTTTCTTTAATTTTAGGATACGCTAAGAATTAAACCCTATGGTATGTGTGTAAACCACTCATAATACTGCCTGTCTATCTCAGTGATGTTCACTGTAGTCTGCTCCAACAACCTTTGAGCTGTAACTAAGACTGTCGCACTTGTGTCCACAGTTCAAAATTGCCGATTTCCACACCATGGTCTGGCTGTAAATATTATTCTGTATGTGATACTCTATGTGTGCGGTCTAGGGACGTTTGTTCTCTTTCACATCAAGTTCAGTAAGTACCTGTCACACTGGCACATCTTGGAGCTGTTGCTAGCATTGTATTCAATATATATTTACATTGCTGTAATGGTATTAGAAATATGTTCAAGGTGGACGGGTTGCACCTCAACAAAGCAAGGAACAATGTCCTCACGGGGAGGTTAACTAGTGCTGTGGGGAGGTTTTAAACTAAATTGGCAGGGGGAGGGGAACCAGGATGAAACATTGGAGAGGAGAAACAAGGTGCACAGAGAACTGGGAGAGACAAATAGCACTGGAGTAAGGAATAGTTCAGAAATAGGAGGGATCAGACTGGGGCAAAATGCGAGGCAGATTAAGATGAGTTTGGGTGTGTGCAAGTAGCGTGGTAAATAAGGTTGGTGAGCTGCAGGCTCAAGTCGCCAAATGGTACTATGATATTTGGCGATAACAGTGACCTGGCTCAAAGAAGGGGAGGATTGGGTACTTAGTATTCCTGGCTACAAGGTATTCAGGAAAGATAGGGAAGGAATGAATGGAGGGGACGTGACAGTATTGATCAAAGAAACTATTATAGCACTGGAAAGGGATGATGTGGTTGAGGGGTCAAAGACAGAATCCATTTGGTTAGAACAATAGAGGAGCCATTACGCTGCTGGGTGCATATAATAGGCCAACAAAGAGTGGGAAAGGAGATAGAGGAGAACATTTGCATGCAAATTACAGAAAGATGCAGGAACTATAGAGTAGTGATAATGGGGGACTTCAATTATCCCAATATAGACTGGGACAGTCACAGTGTAAAGGGCAAAGAGGGGGAGGAATTCCTGAAATGCGCTCGAGAACTTTCTGGAACTGTGTGTTTCCAGGCCAACCAGGAAGGAAACAGTGCTTGATCTAGTTCTGGGAAATGAAGTGGGGCAGGTGGAGCATGTTTCAGTGGGGGAGCATTTGGGGAACAGTGATCATAATATCATTAGGTTTAGAATAGTTATGGAAAAGGACAAGGTACAATCAAGTGTAAAAATACTAAACTGGAGGAGGGCTAATTTCTGTGAGTTAAAAAGGGCTCTTGCCCAGGTGGATTGGAATCAAAAATTGGTCGGCAAAACATTAATTGAACAATGGGAGGCCTTCAAGGAGGAGTTGGTTTGGGTACAGAGTAGACACGTCCCTACGAGGGGGAAGGGAAAGGCATCCAAAGCTAGAGCTCCCTGGATGACTAAAGATACAGAGATTAAAATGAAACAGAAAAAGGAGGTTTATGATGAATGTAAGGTTCATAATACAGTAGAGAACCAGGCTGAATACAGAAAGTACAGAGGAGATCTAAAAAAGAGAATAAGAGGGGCAAAGAGAGAGTAAGAGAATAGATTAGCGGCTAACATAAAAGGGAATCCAAAAGTCTTTTATAAACATATAAATAGTCAAAGGAAGCATGGGACCGATCAGGGACAAAAAAGGAGATCTTCTTGTGGAGGCAGAGGGCATGGCTGAGGTACTAAATGAATACTTCACATCTGTCTTCACTAGAGAGGATGCTGCCATTGTAGTTGTAAAGGAGGAAGTGGTAGCGATATTGGACAGGATAAAAATAGATATAGAGGAGGTACTTAAAAGATTGGCAGTACTCACAGTAGAAAAATCACACAGTCCAGATGGGATGCATCCGAGGTTAATGAGGGAAGTAAGGGTGGAAATTGCAGAGGCTCTGGCCACAATCTTCCAAGCCTCCTTAGATATGGGGATGGTGCTGGAGGACTGGAGGATTGTAAAGGTTACACTCCTGTTCAAAAAAGGGGAGAGGGATAAACCCAGCAATTACAGGCCAGTCAGCCTAACGTTGGTGGTGGGGCAACTTTTGGAGATAATAATCTGGGACCAAATTAATTGACACTTGGAAAAGTCTGGGCTAATAAATAAAAGTCAGCACGGATTTGTTAAAGGAAAATCATGTTTGACTAACTTGATTGAGTTCTTTGATGAAGTAACGGAGAGGGTTGATGAGGGTAGTACGGTTGATGTTGTGTATGTGGACTATGAAAAGACATTTGATAAAGTACCACATAATAGACTTGTTAGCAAAATTAAAGCCCATGGGATTAAAGGGACAGAGGCAGCGTGGATATTAAATTGGCTAAGGGACAGAAAGCAGAAAGTAGCGGTGAACGGTTGTATTTCAGACTGGAGGGAAGTATACAGTGGTGTTCCCCAGGGGTCAGTATTAGGACCAATGCTCTTTTTGATATATTAATGACCTGGACTTGGGTATAGAGGGTGTAATTTCAAAGTTTGCAGATGACATGAAACTCGGAAATGTAGTAAACAATGTGGAGGATAGTAACAGACTTCAGGAGGACAGAGACAGACTGGTGAAATGGGCAGACACATGGCAGATGGAATTTAACACAGAGAAGTGTGAAGTGTTGCATTTGGGTAGGAAGAATGTGGAGAGGCAAAATAAACAAAATGGTACAATTTTAAAGGGGCTGCAGAAACAGAGAGACCTGGGGGTTTATGTACACAAATCTTTGAAGGTGGCAGGACAAGTTGAGAAGGCTGTTAAAAAGCATTTGGGATCCTGGGCTTTATAAATAGAGGCATAGAGTACAAAAGCAAGGAAGTTATGCTGAACCTTTATAAAACACGGGTTAGATCTCAGCCGGAGAATTTTTTTCAATTCTGGGAACCACACTTTAGGAAGGATGTCAAGGCCTTAGAGATGGTGCAGAAGAGATTTACTAGAATGGTACCAGGGATGAGGGACTTCAGTTATGTGGAGAGACTGGAGAAGCTGGGATTGTTCTCCTTAGAACAGAGAAGGTTAAGGGGAGATTTGATCGAGGTGTTACATAAGAACATAAGAAACAGGAGCAGGAGTAGGCCAATCGGCCCCTCGAGCCTGCTCCGCCATTCAATAAGATCATGGCTGATCTGATCCTAACCTCAAATCTAAATTCATGTCCAATTTCCTGCCCGCTCCCCGTAACCCCTAATTCCCTTTACTTCTAGGAAACTGTCGATTTCTGTTTTAAATTTATTTAATGATGTAGCTTCCACAGCTTCCTGGGGCAGCAAATTCCACAGACCTACTACCCTCTGAGTGAAGAAGTTTCTCCTCATCTCAGTTTTGAAAGAACAGCCCCTTATTCTAAGATTATGCCCCCTAGTTCTAGTTTCACCCATCCTTGGGAACATCCTTACCGCATCCACCCGATCAAGCCCCTTCACAATCTTATATGTTTCAATAAGATCGCCTCTCATTCTTCTGAACTCCAATGAGTAGAGTCCCAGTCTACTCAACCTCTCCTCATATGTCCACCCCCTCATCCCCGGGATTAACCGAGTGAACCTTCTTTCCAGTGCCTTGAGAGCAAGTATGTCTTTTCTTAAGTATGGACACCAAAACTGTATGCAGTATTCCAGGTGCGGTCTCACCAATACCTTATATAACTGCAGCAATACCTCCCTGTTTTTATATTCTATCCCCCGAGCAATAAAAGCCAACATTCCGTTGGCCTTCTTGATCACCTGCTGCACCTGCATACTAACTTTTTGATTTTCTTGCACTCGGACCCCCAGATCCCTTTGTACTGCAGTACTTTCCAGTTTCTCGCCATTAAGATAATAACTTGCTCCCTGATTTTTCCTGCTAAAGTGCATAACCTCACATTTTCCAATATTGTGTTCAAAATCATGAACGGTTTTGACAGAGTAAATAAGGAGAAACTGTTTCCAGTGGCAGCAGGGTCAGTCACCAGAGGACACAGATTTAAGGTGATCGGCAAAAGAACCAGAGGCAACATGAGGAAACATTTTTTTACACAGCGAGTTGTTATGATCTGGAATGCGCTGCGTGAAAGGGCGGTGGAAGCAGATTCAATAATAACTTTCAAAAGGGAATTGGATAAATACTCGAAGAGGAAAAATTTACAGGGCTTTGGGAAAAGAGCAGGGGAATGGGACAAATTGGATAGCTCTTTCAAAGAGCCAACACAGGCACGATGGGCCGAATGACCTCCTCCTGTGCTGTACCTACTGTGATACTATGATAAATGTTGATTTCATTTTCAACACAGTTTGTTTTTGAAAGTTACGAATGCATTTTCTCGACTGTTACATGTGTTGCTGGTTTTCACCCCTCGCTACATGTTCTGATGACCAGCTCACGCAGACAGCTCCCAGGAGATCATCTTCTTTCTTCCTTCCATAATGCCAGCTGTTACTTCCCATAATTCCCAATGTGTACCTAGCAAGTATCCCAAACCAGCCAGAACTGTCCCAGAAATGCTCTTGCTGCACATGTGGACTGCGCAGGTAATTCCTGGTATTGTAATCGCCTCCAGCTCCCAACCCCAGTTCATCCCAGCTTGTCCCAGGCCCTGCCCCCAATCCCAGCTCTCAGCTCCTGCTCATCCCAGCTCCAGCTTCCAACTCCAAGCCCCAGATCCCAGCTCCAAGCCCCAGCTCCCAGCTCCCGCTCATCCCAGCTCCAGCTCCCAACTCCAAGCCCCAGCTCCCAGCTCCAAGCCCCAGCTCCCAGCTCCCGCTCATCCCAGCTCCAGCTTCCAACTCCAAGCCCCAGCTCCCAGCTCCAAGCCCCAACTCATCCCAGCTCTCAGCTCCCAACTCCAAGCCCCAACTCCCAGCTCCAAGCCCCAGCTCCCAGCTCCCAGTTCCCAGCTCCCGCTCATCCCAGCTTCAGCTCCCAACTCCAAGCCCCAGCTCCCAGCTCCAAGCCCCAACTCATCCCAGCTCCCAGCCCCAGCTCGTCCCAGCTCATCCCAGCTCCGAGTCCCAGCCCAACTCTGTGCTCCAGGCTAGTCACTTTTTTCATTTCCCACTTCAGTGAGACTGCCCATTAATGCCAAAGGAGGGTAAGGTATGTGCTGTAGATCAATGCCCACTGGATTGAGACTGCCCAAACTCACTTTTAACAGCCAGCAACCACAACAATATTGGCAAAAGAACTAGAGGTGAAATTAGGAGAATTTTTTCACCCAGATAGTTGTTAATCTGGAATGCACAACCTGGAAGCCAATTCCATAGGAACTTTCAGAGGCAATTGGACATGTACTTGAAGAGGACTCATTTGCAGGGTTATGGGGAAAAAGCTGGGGATTAAATTGGATGGCTCTTTCTAAGAGCTGGCACAGGCATGATGGTCAAATTGCCTCCTCCTGTGCTGTGAGATTTTATGATTCTATGATTCTATATGAAGTGTTTGTACAAATCATGGAGAAGAGTAGATTCCCACCAAAAAGTTCAGTCTTCTTTGAATGAAGTTGAGGCACGACATACAAAGCTCCTTCAAGATCTAACCCTTGGAACCCATGCGACCTAGTATGGCATGTAGCACAGCCCAACAGTTTCTGTATTAAACATTGTACCATTTACTCATTACTGTTTGCTATTTATTATTCTAATTCATTTATGCTGATCCCTAATAGAACTATAGAGCCATAGAAAAGATACAGCACAGAAGGGGGCCATTCGGCCCACGCCGGCTCGAAGAACAACCAGGTGCCCATTCTAATCCCACCTTCCAGCACCCGGTCCGTAGCCCTGCAGCTTACAGCACTTTAGGTGTAGGTCCAGGTACTTTTTAAAAGAATTGAGGGTCCCTGCCTCTACCACCAATTCAGGCAGCGAATTCCATACACCCACCACCCTCTGGGTAAAAAAGTTTTTCCTCATGTCCCCTCTCATCCTTCCGCCAATCAGCTCAAATCTAAGTCCTCTAGTTCTTGAACTCTCCGCTGGGGGAAACAGGTATTTCCTGTCTACTCTATCTAGACCCCTCATAATTTTGTACACCTATTGTGCTCCTATTGACTGTACAGCACTGTTCAGTGCTCCTATTGGCCATATTTCTGCGGTCAGTACTCCTATTGGCCAAATTGCAGTGGTCAGTGCTCCTATGGCTGTATTGCAGTGGTCAATATTCATATTGGTCATAGTGCAGTGGTCAATGCTCCTATTGGCCGTTTTACGGTGGTCAGTGCTCCTATTGGCTGTATTGCAGTGGTCAGTATTCTCTAGAGTTCAGAAGGTTAAGGGGCGATCTGATTGAAGTTTATAAGATATTAAGGGGAACAGATAGGGTGGATAGAGAGAAACTATTTCCGCTGGTTGGGGATTCTATGAGTAGGGGACACAGTCTAAAAATTAGAGCCAGACCTTTCAGGAGCGAGATTAGAAAACATTTCTACACACAAAGGGTGGTAGAAGTTTGGAACTCTCTTCCACAAACGGCAATTGATACTAGCTCAATTGCTAAATTTAAATCTGAGATCGATAGCTTTTTGGCAACCAAAGGTATTAAGGGATATGGGCCAAAGGCAGGTGTATGGAGCTAGAACACAGATCAGCCATGATCTTATCAAATGGCGGAGCAGGCACGAGGGGCTGAATGGCCTACTCCTGTTCCTATGTTCCTATGTTCCAGTAGTCCTATTGGCCGTATTGCAGTGGTCGGTGCTCCTATTGGCCAAATTGCAGTGCAGTGCTCCTATTGGCCGTATTGCATTCTTCAGTGCTCCTATTGGCCGCACTCTACTGGTCAGTGCCTGTTGTGGCCGCACTGCACTGGTCAGTGCTCTTATTGACTGTACAGCACTGTTCAGTTCTCCTATTGGCTGTACTTCAGGGGTCAGTACTCCTATTGGCCGTATTTCAGTGTTCAGTGCTCCTACTGGCCGTATTGCAGTGGTCAGTGCTCTTATTGGCCATATTGCAGTGGTCAGTGCTCCCATTGGCCGTACTGCACTGGTCAGTGCCCCTTGCAGCTGCACTGCACTGGACAGTGCTCCTATTGACTGTACAGCACTGTTCAGTGCTCCTATTGGCTACATTTCTGCGGTCAGTACTCCTATTGGCCGTATTTCAGTGCTCAGTGCTCCTATGGTTGTTGGAGGCCAATCATCTCAGCCCCAGGACATTGCTGCAGGAGTTCCTCAGGGCAGTGTCCTAGACCCAACCATCTTCAGCTGCTTCATCAATGACCTTCCCTCCATCATAAGGTCAGAAATGCGGATGTTCGCTGATGATTGCACAGTGTTCAGTTCCATTCACAACCCCTCAAATAATGAAGCAGTCCGAGCCCGCATGCATCAAGACCTGGACAACATCCAGGCTTGGGCTCATAAGTGGCAAGTAACATTCGCGCCAGATAAGTGCCAGGCAATGACCATCTCCAACAAGAGAGAGTCTAACCACCTCCCTTTGGCATTAACATCGCCGAATCCCCCATCATCAACATCATGGGGGTCACCATTGACCAGAAACTTAACTGGACCAGCCATATAAATTCTGTGGCTACAAGAGCAGATCAGAGGCTGGGTATTCTGCGGTGAGTGACTCACCTCCTGACTCCCCAAAGCCTTTCCACCATCTACAACACTCAAGTCAGGAGTGTGATGGAATACTCTCCACTTGCCTGGATGAGTGCAGCTCCAACAACACTCAAGAAGCTCGACACCATCCAGGACAAAGCAGCCGCTTGATTGGCACCCCATCCACCACCCTAAACATTCACTCCCTTCACCACCGGCGCACTGTGACTGCAGTGTGTACCATCCACAGGATGCACTGCAGCAACTCGCCAAGGCTTCTTCGACAGCACCTCCCAAATCCGCGTCCTCTACCACCTTGAAGGACAAGAGCAGCAGGTACATGGGAACAACACCACCTGCACGTTCCCCTCCAAGTCACACACCATCCCGACTTGGAAATATATCGCCGTTCCCTCATCGTCGCTGGGTCAAAATCCTGGAACTCCCTTCCTAACAGCACAGTGGGAGAACCTTCACCACACGGACTGCAGCGGTTCAAGAAGGTGGCTCACCACCAACTTCTCAAGGGCAATTAAGGATGGGCAATAAATGCCGGCCTCACCAGCGACGCCCACATCCCATGAACGAACATAAAAAAAAATTTCAGCGTTCAATGCTCCTATCGGCTGTATTGAAGTGGTTAGTGCCCCTTGTGGCCGAATTGCAGTGGTCAGTGCTTCTATTGGCTGTATTGCAGTGGTCGATATTCCTATTGGCCGTAGTGCAGTGGTCAATACTCCTATTGGCCATTTTACGGTGGTCAGTGCTCCTATTGGCTGTATTGCATTCTTCATTGCTCCTATTGGCCGTAATGCAGTGGTCAGTGCTCCTATTGTTCCTATTGCAGTGGTCAGTGCTCCTATTGGCCATATTGCATTGTCGGGTGCTCCTATTGGCCGTATTGCAGTAATCAGTACTCCTATTGGCCGGATTGCATTGTTCAGTACTCCTATTGGACGTATTTCAGTGTTCAGTACTCCTATTAGCCAAATTGCAGTGGTCAGTGCTCCCATTGGCCACACTGCACTGGTCAGTGCCCTTTGTGGCTGCACTGCACTGGTCAGTGCTCCTATTAGCCGTATTTCAGCGGTCAGTTCTCCTCTTGGCCATTCTTCAGTGTTCAGTGCTCCTATTGGCCGTATTGCAGTGGTCAGTGCTCCTATTAGGTGAATTGCAGTGGTCAGTGCCCCCATTGGCCGCACTGCACTGGTCAGTGCCCCTAGTGGCTGCATTGCACTGGTCAGTCTCCTATTGACTGTACAGCACTGTTCAGTGCTCTTATTGGCCGTACTTCAGCAGTCAGTACTCCTGTTGGATGAATTTCAGTGGTCAATTCTCCGATTGCCCGTATTGCAGTGGTCAGTGCTCCTATTGACCGAATTGCAATGGTCAGTGCTCCCATAGGCTGCACTGTACTGGTCAGTGCTCCTATTGACTGTATAGCACTGTTCACTGCTACTATTGGCCGTATTTCAGCGGTCACTGCTCCTATTGGCCGTATTTCAGTTGTCAGTACTCCTATTGGCCGTATTTCAGTGTTCAGTGCTCCTATTGGCCATATTGCAGTGGTCAGTGCCCCTTGTGGCCGTTTTACAGTGGTCAGTGCTCCTATTGGCTGTATTGCAATGGTCAGTAGTCCTATTGGCCGTATTGCAATGGTCGGTGCTCCTATTGGCCAAATTGCAGTGCAGTGCTCCTATTGGCCGTATTGCATTCTTCACTGCTCCTATTGGCCGTAATGCAGTGGCCAGTATTCCTTTTGGCTGTATTGCATTGTTGGGTGCTCCTATTGGCCGTATTGCAGTAATCAGTACTCCTATTGGCCGTGTTGCATTGTTGAGTGCTCCGATTGGCCATATTGTAGTAGTCATTGCTCCTACTAGCTGTATTGCATTGTTCAGTGCTCCTATTGGCCGTAATGCAGTGGTCAGTGCTCCTATCAGCTGTATTGCAGTGGTCAGTGCTCCTATCGGCCATATTGCAGTGGTCAGTGTTCCAATTGGCTGTATTGCAGTGGTCAATTCTCCTACCTTTCCTGATAATTTCACTGATAAAGTGAGGCTGCTCACAGCAGCCCAATGATGGTCCGAAGCTACATTCGTCTAGAAGGAATATTAATAGCTGGTGACCTCCTGCTGTGGAACGCCAGCCTTCTCCTCATTGTGAATGGTGCTAACAGTTCTCCAAGGCACTGCACGCTAGCATTGATTGACATGGATGTGAACGCTAAAGTGGATCTGGATCTCATCGAAAAAACATCTCAATTTATAGATAATTGTCCCAATTTTATCTCCTTCAGTTTATCAACTACACTTTGAGGTATTGTCTCTTGTTAATGGGTTTATAAGAACATAAGAAATAGGAGCATGAGTAGGCCATACGGTCTCTGGAGCCTGCTCCGCCATTCAACCAGATCATGGCTGATCTTCCACCTCAACTCCTTTCCTGCCCTACCCCCAGATCCCTTGATTCCCTAGAGTCCAAAAATCTATCGATCTCAGTCTTGAATATACTCAACTGAACATCCACAGCCCTCTGGGATAGAGAATTCCAAAGATTCACAATCCTCTGAGTGAGGACAATTTTCAAGCCCTCTAAGAATTTTATACCTTTCAATGAGATCACCTCTCATTCTTCTAAACTCCAGAGAGGATAGGCCCATTCTACTCAATCTCTCTTCATAGGACAACCCTCTCATCCTAGGAATCAATCCAATGAACCTTCGTTGCACTCCTCCAAGGCAAGTATTTCCTTCCTTGGGTAAAGAGACCGAACTGTACGCAGTGCTCCAGGTGTGCTCTTACCAGATCCCTATATAATTGCAACAAGACCTCCTTATGCTTGTACTCCAATCCCCTTGCAATAAAGGCTAACATATCATTTGCCTTCCCAATTGCTTGCTGTACCTGCATGTTAACTTTTTGCGATTCAGGTAAAAGGACACCCAATTCCCTCTGACTACCAGCATTTCTTAGCCTCTCACCTTTTAAAAAATATTCTGCTTTTCTATTCTTCCGATCAAAGTGGATAATTTCACATTTCCCCACTTTATACTCCATCTGCCACCTTCTCACCCATTCATGTAACTGTCTATATCCCTTTGCAGCCTCTTTCCGTCCTCCTCACAGGTTACTTTCCCACCGAGCTTTGTATCGTCAACAAACTTGGATACATTACACTCAGTCCCCTCATCTAAGTCATTAATATATATTGTAAACAGCTGAGGCCCAAGCACTGATTCTTGCAGCACCCCACTAGTTACGACCTGCCAACCCAAAAATGACCCGTTTATTCCTACTGTCTGTTTTCTGTCCGTTAACCAATCCTCAATCCATGCTAATATGTTACCCCCAATCCCATGAGCCCTAATCTTGTGTAACAACCTCTTGTGTGGCACCTTATCAAATGCCTTTTGAAAATCCAAATATACTACATCCACTGGTTCTCCTTTATCTACCCTGCTAGTTACATCCTCAAAAAACTCTAATAGATTTGTCAAACACGATTTCCCTTTCATAAAACCATGTTGACTCTGCCTAGTCATATTATGATTTTCTAAGTGCCCTGTTACTACGTCCTTAAAAATGGATTCCAGCATTTTCCCGACGACTGATGTCAGGCTTACTGGCCTGTAGTTCCCTGTTTTCTCTCTCTCTCCTTTCTTGAATGGCGATGTTACATTTGCTACCTTCCAATCCATGGGGACCATTCTAGAATCTAGGGAATTCTGGACGATCACAACCAATGCATCCACTATCTCTGCAGCCACCTCTTTTAGAACCCTAGGATATAGGTCATCAGGTCCAGGGGATTTGTCAGCTTTTAGTCCCGTTAATTTCTCCAATACTTTTTCTTTACTAATCTTATTACTTTAAGATTAAGATTAATCCAATACTTATTACTTTAAGTTCCTCACTCTTATTAGACCCTTGGTTCCCCATTATTTCCAGTATGCTTTTTGTGTCTTCTACTGTGAAGACAGAAATAAAATATGTTTTTAACGTCTCTGCCACTTCCTTATTCACCATTATAATTTCTCCTGTCTCTGCCTCTAAAGGACTCATGTTTACTTTTGCTAATCTCTTCCTTTTTAAATACTTGTAGAAGCTCTTACAACCTGTTTTTATATTTCTTGCTAGTTTACGCTCATATTCAATTTTCTCCCTCCTTATCAATTTCTTGGGCACCCTTTTGCTGATTTCTGAACCCTTCCAAATCCTCAGGCTTACTATTTTTGGCAACATTGTAAGCCTCGTCTGTTAATCTAATACTACCCTTAACTTCTCTAGTTAGCCACGGTTAACTTTTCCCGTGGAGTTTTTAATTCCTCAACGGAATGTATATTCGTTGAGAATTATGAACTATTTCTTTAAATGTTCACCATTGCTTATCTACTGTCGTATCTTTTAATCTAATTACCCAATCTACCTTGGCCAACTTGCCTCTCATACCTATGTAATTTATTTAAATTTAAGACCTTAGTTTCAGACTTAAATACATCAAACTCAAACTCAATATGAAATTCTATCATATTATGATCACTCTGCCCCAGAGGATCCTTTACTATCAGATTACTAATTAACCCTGTCTCATTACACATTACTAGATCCAAAATAGCTTGTTCTCTAGTAGGTTCCTCAACATATTGTTCTAGAAATCTGTCTCGAATGCATTCCATGAACTCATCCTCCAAACCATTTTGCCAATTTGGTTTTCCCAAACTGTGAAAATGAAAGTCCCCCACAATTATTGTATTACCTTGTTATGAGCTTAACCATTGTTTTACAAATCACACCAACCTGCCCCTTAATCATGCAGTGCCTTCATAGAAAGGAGAAACTATCCAACCCTCCATTCGTATGGAGGACACGAGCTATTTTCAGATTCAGACACTGATGGAATGCAACATTTATTTATATTCACAGTGCAGAAAGAAGAGAACAACCCTGTCACATTTAAAGAAGTTAAAAGAGTAAAAGAAAACAAAAGCTACGATGTTGAGCAGTTCACATCATTACAAGGTAAAGTACCAGAGTACATCATTACAAGGTAAAGTACCAGAGTACATCATTACAAGATAAAGTACCAGAGTACATCATTACAAGATAAAGTATCAAAGTATACCATTACAAGATAAATATTACTAAATATTGGGAAGACCGAAGCCATTGTCTTTGGTCCCCACCACAAACTCTGTTCCCTGGCTACCGACTCCATCCCTCTCCCTGACCACTGTCTGAGGCTGAACCAGACGTTCGCAACCTTGGCATCCTATTTGACCCTGAGATGAGCTTCCGACCACATATCCGCTCCATCACCAAGACCGCCTACTTCCACCTCCATAACATCATCCATCTCCGCCCCTGCCTCAGCTTATCTGCTGCTGAAACCCTCATCTGTTCCTTTGTTACCTCCAGACTGGTGCTCTCCTGACCGGCCTCCCATCTTCCACCCTCCATAAACTTGAGCTCATCCAAACCTCTGCTGCCCGTATCCTAACTCGCACCAAGGCCCGTTCACCCATCACTCCTGTGCTCACTGACCTACATTGGCTCCCGGTCTGGGAACGTCTCAATTTTAAAATTCTCATCCTTGTTTTCAAATCCCTCTATGGCCTCGCCCGTCCCTATCTCTGTAACCTCCTCCGGCCCCACAACCCTCCGAGATCTCTGCGCTCCTCCAATTCTTGTCTCTTGCCCATCCCCGATTTTAATCGCTGCACCATTGGCAGCCGTGCCTTCAGCTGCCTAGGCCCTAAACTCTGGAATTTACTCCCTAAGCTTCTCCGCCTCTCTACCTCCCTCTCTTCCTTTAAGACGCTCCTTAAAACTTACCTCTCTGCCAAGCTTTTGGTCACCTGTCCTAATACCTCCTTATGTGCTCGGAGTGAAATTTTGTTTGATAATCACTCTTGTGAAGCGCTTTGGGATGTTTTACGACCATTAAAGGCGTTATATAAATGCAAGTTGTTATTGTTGTTGATAAAGTACTGGAGTGTATGTTACAAGATAAAGTACTGGAGTATACCATTACAAGGTAAAGTACCAGAGTACACCATTACAAAACAAAGTACCAGAGTATACCATTACAAGATAAATTACCAGAGTATATTGTTACCAGACAAAGTACCAGAGTATATCATTACAAGATAAAGTACCGGAGTATACCATTACAAGATAAAGTACCAGACTATATAACGTTTATACAGTGAGGCTGTTTACATAGTGGTACTGTTTCTAAGAACATAAGAAATAGGAGCAGGAATAGGCCATACAGGCCCCCGAGCCTGCTCCGCCACTCAATAAGATCATAGCTGATCTTCAACCTCAACTCCACTTTCCTGCCTGATACCCATATCCCATGATTCTGTTGGACTATAACTTGGTGTTGTAAAATTGTTTACAATTGAATATACTCAACAACTGAGCAGCCACAACCCACAGCTGGGGAAGAGAATTCCAAAGATTCGCAACCCTCAGTGAAGAAATTCCTCCTCTTCTCAGTCCTAAATGGCTGACCTCTTATCTTGAGACTATGCCCCCTAGTTCTAGACTCTCCAGCAAAGGGAAACCACCTCTCAGCATCTATCATGTCAAGGCTTCTCAGAATCCTATATGTTTCAATGAGCTCACCATTCTTCTAGTCTCCAGAGAGTATAGGCCCATTCTACTCAATCTCTCTTCATAGGCCAACCCTCTCATCCCAGGAATCAATCTAGTGAACCTTCGTTGCACCGCCTCTAAGACAAGTATATCCTTCCTTAGATAAGGAGACCAAAACTGTACACGCTACTCCAGCTCTGGTCTCGTCAAAGCCCTATACAATTGCAGCAAGACTTCCTCACTCTTGTACTCCAACCCCCTTGCAGTAAAGGCCAACTTGACATTTGCCTTCCTAATTGCTTGTTGTACCTGCATGTTAACTTTCTGCATTTTGTATTTGATACCCAAATCTCTCTGAACACCAACATTTAATAGTTTCTCACCATTTAAAAAATATTCCATTTTTCTATTCTTCCTACCAAACTGAATAACCTCACAGTTCCCACATTATACCCCATCTGCCACCTTCTTGCTCACTCACTTAACTTGTCTTTATCCCTTTGCAGACTCTTCGTGTCCTCCTCACAGCTTACTTTCCCACCAAGCTTTGTATCGTCAACAAACTTGGATACGTTACACTCGGTCCCTTCGTCTAAGTCTTTAATATAGATTGTAAATAGCTGAGGCCCAAGCACTGATCCCTGCGGCACCCCACTAGTTACAGAACCTGAAAATGACCCGTTTATCCCGACTCTCTGTCTTCTGTCTGTTAACCAATCATCTGTCCATGCTAATATATTACCCCCAACCCCATGAGCCCTTGTCTTGTGTAATAACCGATTGTATAGCGCCTTATCGAATAACTTTTGAGAATCCAAATATACTACATCTGCTGGTTCCCCTTTATCTACCCTGCTAGTTACATCCTCAAAAAACTCTAATGCATTTGTCGAGCATGATTGGCCTTTCTTAAAACCATATTGACTCTGCCTAATGATATTATGGTTTTCTAAGTGCCCTGTTAGCGCATCCTTAATAAAGGATTTCAGCATTTTCCTGACGACTGATGTCAGGCTAACTGGCCTGTAGTTCCTTGTTTTCTCTCTCCCTCCTTTCTTGAATAGCGGGGTTACATTTGCTACCTTCCAATCCGCTGGGACCGTTCTAGAATATAGGGAATTTTGGAAGATCACAACCAATGCATCCACTATCTCTGCAGCCACCTCTTTTAGAACCCCAGGATATAGGCCATCAGGTCTAGGAGACTTGTCGGCTTTTAGTCCCATTAATTTTCCAATACTTTGGCCCCGATATTAGTGGGGAGGCGGGATGGTAGCGGGGGGGGGGGGGGGGGCGATTGAGTGCATGGCAAACCTGCATGAACCAAACTTACCGTTTCCGATGCAATTGCACGTTGATTGATAATGGTTAACGTCCTTTCCGGATTTCATGCCCGGCAGCTAGCCTGATTTTGACAGGCTGGCTACCATCAGGAGCTGCAATGCGAGGATGGTGCGGGAAAGAGAGAGTCAGACGTTATCTGGCACTGGAACGGAAGACCGGCCGTGAATCAGAAGCAGTGGGCAAGCCGCCCAGGTAAGTTAAAAATCTTTCTAATTCCTTCATCTGTCACAGGTAAAGTGCCTTAAGTACCTCAATGAGGTACATTTGGCTCTTTAATTGCTGGCGGGACTTCCATTTTCGGGTCACCCGCACACACATAGGTGGGTCCAGGGGAAACTCGGAAGCCGACAGGTTGGAGCCGGCTTCCAAACCCGAACGGGATTTGTGTGATTTTCGGAGTCCCCCGCCGCCAACGCACCCGTATTTGCCTCCTAAAATCACCCCCTTTTACTTTAATAACATTAACTACTTTAAGTTCCTCACTCTCATTAGAACCCTGGTTCCCCATTATTTCTGGTATTTTTTTGTGTCTTCTACTATGAAGACAGATACAAAATATTTGTTTAATGTCTCTGCCATTTCCTTATTCCCCATTAAAATTTCTCCAGTCTCAGCCTTGAAGGGACCCTTGTTTACTTTCGCCTTTTATTTTTATATAGTGGTGCTGTTTATATAGTGACGCTGTTTATATAGTGACGCTGTTTATATAGTGAGGCTGTTCATATAAAGTGCTGTTTATATAGTGAGGCTGTTTATATAAAGTGCTGTTTATATAGTGACGCTGTTTATATAGTGAGGCTGTTTATATAAAGTGCTGTTTATATAGTGAGGCTGTTTATATAAAGTGCTGTTTATATAGTGAGGCTGTTTATATAGTGAGGCTGTTTATATAAAGTGCTGTTTATAGAGTGAGGCTGTTTATATAAAGTGCTGTTTATATAGTGAGGCTGTTTATATAAAGTGCTGTTTATATAGTGAGGCTGTTTATATAAAGTGCTGTTTATATAGTGAGGCTGTTTATATAAAGTGCTGTTTATATAGTGAGGCTGTTTATATAAAGTGCTGTTTATATAGTGAGGCTGTTTATATAAAGTGCTGTTTATATAGTGAGGCTGTTTATATAAAGTGCTGTTTATATAGTGAGGCTGTTTATACAGTGAGGCTGTTTATATAAAGTGCTGTTTATACAGTGAGGCTGTTTATATAGTGAGGCTGTTTATATAAAGTGCTGTTTATACAGTGACGCTGTTTATATAGTGAGGCTGTTTATATAAAGTGCTGTTTATATAGTGAGGCTGTTTATATAGTGAGGCTGTTTATATAAAGTGCTGTTTATATAAAGTGCTGTTTATATAGTGAGGCTGTTTAAATAAAGTGCTGTTTATATAGTGAGGCTGTTTATATAGTGACGCTGTTTATATAGTGAGGCTGTTCATATAAAGTGCTGTTTATATAGTGAGGCTGTTTATATAAAGTGCTGTTTATATAGTGACGCTGTTTATATAAAGTGCTGTTTATATAGTGAGGCTGTTTATATAAAGTGCTGTTTATATAGTGAGGCTGTTTATATAGTGAGGCTGTTTATATAAAGTGCTGTTTATATAGTGAGGCTGTTTATATGAAGTGCTGTTTATATAAAGTGCTGTTTATATAGTGAGGCTGTTTATATAGTGAGGCTGTTTATACAAAGTGCTGTTTATATAAAGTGCTGTTTATATAGTGAGCTGTTTATATAAAGTGCTGTTTATATAGTGAGGCTGTTTATATAGTGAGGCTGTTTATATAAAGTGCTGTTTATATAAAGTGCTGTTTATATAGTGAGGCTGTTTATATAGTGAGGCTGTTTATATAAAGTGCTGTTTATATAGTGGCGCTGTTTATATAGTGAGGCTGTTTATATAAAGTGCTATTTATATAGTGGCGCTGTTTATATGGTGAGGCTGTTTATATAAAGTGCTGTTTATATAGTGTGCTGTTTATATAGTGAGGCTGTTTATATAGTGTGCTGTTTATATAGTGAGGCTGTTTATATAAAGTGCTGTTTATATAGTGAGGCTGTTTATATAGTGAGGCTGTTTATATAAAGTGATGTTTATATAGTGAGGCTGTTTATATAAAGTGCTGTTTATATAGTGAGGCTGTTTATATAGTGAGGCTGTTTATATAAAGTGCTGTTTATATAGTGTGCTGTTGATATTGTGAGGCTGTTTATATAGTGAGGGTGTTTATATAAAGTGCTGTTTATATAGTGAGGCTGTTTATATAAAGTGCTATTTATATAGTGGCGCTGTTTATATAGTGAGGCTGTGTATATAGTGAGGCTGTTTATATAAAGTGCTATTTATATAGTGGCGCTGTTTATATAGTGAGGCTGTTTATATAAAGTGCTGTTTATATAGTGTGCTGTTGATATTGTGAGGCTGTTTATATAGTGTGCTGTTTATATAGTGAGGCTGTTTATATAAAGTGCTGTTTATATAAAGTGCTGTTTATATAGTGAGGCTGTTTATATAGTGAGGCTGTTTATATAAAGTGCTGTTTATATAGTGAGGCTGTTTATATAGTGAGGCTGTTTATATAAAGTGCTGTTTATATAAAGTGCTGTTTATATAGTGAGGCTGTTAATATAAAGTGCTGTTTATATAGTGAGGCTGTTTATATAAAGTGCTGTTTATATAGTGAGGCTGTTTATATAAAGTGCTGTTTATATAGTGAGGCTGTTTATATAGTGAGGCTGTTTATATAAAGTGCTGTTTATATGGTGAGGCTGTTTATATAAAGTGCTGTTTATATAAAGTGCTGTTTATATGGTGAGGCTGTTTATATAAAGTGCTATTTATATAAAGTGCTGTTTATATAGTGAGGCTGTTTATATAGTGAGGCTGTTCATATAAAGTGCTGTTTATATAGTGAGGCTGTTTATATAGTGTGCTGTTTATATAGTGAGGCTGTTTATATAAAGTGCTGTTTATATAGTGAGGCTGTTTATATAGTGAGGCTGTTTATATAAAGTGCTGTTTATATAGTGAGGCTGTTTATATAGTGAGGCTGTTCATATAAAGTGAGGCTGTTCATATAAAGTGCTGTTTATATAAAGTGCTGTTTATATAGTGAGGCTGTTTATATAGTGAGGCTGTTTATATAAAGTGCTGTTTATATAGTGAGGCTGTTTATATAGTGTGCTGTTTATATAGTGAGGCTGTTTATATAAAGTGCTGTTTATATAGTGAGGCTGTTTATATAGTGAGGCTGTTTATATAAAGTGCTGTTTATATAGTGAGGCTGTTTATATAGTGAGGCTGTTCATATAAAGTGCTGTTTATATAAAGTGCTGTTTATATAGTGAGGCTGTTTATATAGTGAGGCTGTTTATATAAAGTGCTGTTTATATAGTGAGGCTGTTTATATAGTGAGGCTGTTTATATAAAGTGCTGTTTATATAAAGTGCTGTTTATATAGTGAGGCTGTTTATATAGTGAGGCTGTTTATATAAAGTGCTGTTTATATAGTGAGGCTGTTTATATAGTGAGGCTGTTTATATAAAGTGCTGTTTATATAGTGAGGCTGTTTATATAAAGTGCTGTTTATATAGTGAGGCTGTTTATATAGTGAGGCTGTTTATATAAAGTGCTGTTTATATAAAGTGCTGTTTATATAGTGAGGCTGTTTATATAGTGAGGCTGTTTATATAAAGTGCTGTTTATATAGTGAGGCTGTTTATATCGTGAGGCTGTTTATATAAAGTGCTGTTTATATAGTGAGGCTGTTTATATAAAGTGCTGTTTATATAGTGAGGCTGTTTATATAAAGTGCTGTTTATATAGTGAGGCTGTTTATATAGTGAGGCTGTTTATATAAAGTGCTGTTTATATAGTGAGGCTGTTTATATAAAGTGCTGTTTATATAGTGAGGCTGTTTATATAAAGTGCTGTTTATATAGTGAGGCTGTTTATATAGTGAGGCTGTTTATATAAAGTGCTGTTTATATAGTGTGCTGTTTATATAAAGTGCTGTTTATATAGTGAGGCTGTTTGTATAGTGAGGCTGTTTATATAAAGTGCTGTTTATATAGTGTGCTGTTTATATAGTGAGGCTGTTTATATAAAGTGCTGTTTATATAGTGAGGCTGTTTATATAAAGTGCTGTTTATATAGTGAGGCTGTTTATTTCGTGAGGCTGTTTATATAAAGTGCTGTTTATATAAAGTGCTGTTTATATAGTGAGGCTGTTTATATAGTGAGGCTGTTTATATAAAGTGCTGTTTATATAGTGAGGCTGTTTATATAGTGAGGCTGTTTATACAGTGAGGCTGTTTATATAAAGTGCTGTTTATATAGTGAGGCTGTTTATATAAAGTGCTGTTTATATAGTGAGGCTGTTTATATGGTGAGGCTGTTTATATAGTGAGGCTGTTTATATAAAGTGCTGTTTATATAGTGAGGCTGTTTATATAGTGAGGCTGTTTATATAAAGTGCTGTTTATATAGTGAGGCTGTTTATATAGTGAGCTGTTTATATAAAGTGCTGTTTATATAGTGAGGCTGTTTATATAGTGAGGCTGTTTATATAAAGTTCTGTTTATATAAAGTGCTGTTTATATAGTGAGGCTGTTTATGTAGTAGGCTTTTTATATAGTGGCGCTGTTTATATAGTGAGGCTGTTTATATAGTGAGGCTGTTTATATAAAGTGCTGTTTATATAGTGAGGCTGTTTATGTAGTAGGCTGTTTATATAGTGGCGCTGTTCATATAGTGAGGCTGTTTATATAGTGAGGCTGTTTATATAAATTGCTGTTTATATAGTGAGGCTGTTTATATAGTGAGGCTGTTTATATAAAGTGCTGTTTATATAGTGTGCTGTTTATATAGTGAGGCTGTTTATATAGTGAGGCTGTTTATACAGTGAGGCTGTTTATATAAAGTGCTGTTTATATAGTGAGGCTGTTTATATAGTGAGGCTGTTTATATAAAGTGCTGTTTATATAAAGTGCTGTTTATATAGTGAGGCTGTTTATATAGTGAGGCTGTTTATATAAAGTGCTGTTTATATAGTGAGGCTGTTTATATAGTGAGGCTGTTTATATAAAGTGCTGTTTATATAGTGAGGCTGTTTATATAGTGAGCTGTTTATATAAAGTGCTGTTTATATAGTGAGGCTGTTTATATAGTGAGGCTGTTTATATAAAGTTCTGTTTATATAAAGTGCTGTTTATATAGTGAGGCTGTTTATGTAGTAGGCTGTTTATATAGTGGCGCTGTTTATATAGTGAGGCTGTTTATATAGTGAGGCTGTTTATATAAAGTGCTGTTTATATAGTGAGGCTGTTTATGTAGTAGGCTGTTTATATAGTGGCGCTGTTCATATAGTGAGGCTGTTTATATAGTGAGGCTGTTTATATAAAGTGCTGTTTATATAGTGAGGCTGTTTATATAGTGAGGCTGTTTGTATAGTGTGCTGTTTGTATAGTGTGCCGTTTGTATAGTGTACTGTTTATATAGTGTGCTGTTTGTATAGTGTACTGTTTGTATCGTGTACTGTTTGTATAGTGTACTGTTTATATAGTGTGCTGTTTGTATCGTGTACTGTTTATATAGTGTGCTGTTTGTATAGTGTACTGTTTGTATGGTGTACTGTTTGTATAGTGTGCTGTTTGTATAGTGTACTGTTTGTATAGTGTACTGTTTATATAGTGTGCTGTTTGTATAGTGTACTGTTTGTATCGTGTACTGTTTGTATAGTGTACTGTTTGTATCGTGTACCGTTTGTATAGTGTACCGTTTGTATCGTGTACTGTTTGTATAGTGTACCGTTTGTATCGTGTACTGTTTGTATAGTGTACTGTTTGTATAGTGTACCGTTTGTATCGTGTACTGTTTGTATAGTGTACTGTTTATATAGTGTACTGTTTATATAGTGTACTGTTTGTATAGTGTACTGTTTGTATAGTGTACCGTTTATATAGTGTACTGTTTGTATAGTGTACTGTTTGTATAGTGTACCGTTTGTATCGTGTACTGTTTGTATAGTGTACCGTTTGTATCGTGTACTGTTTGTATAGTGTACTGTTTATATAGTGTACTGTTTATATAGTATACTGTTTGTATGGTGTACTGTTTATATAGTGTACTGTTTATATAGTGTACTGTTTGTATAGTGTACCGTTTATATAGTGTACTGTTTGTATAGTGTACTGTTTGTATAGTGTACCGTTTGTATCGTGTACTGTTTGTATAGTGTACCGTTTGTATCGTGTACTGTTTGTATAGTGTACTGTTTATATAGTGTACTGTTTATATAGTGTACTGTTTGTATAGTGTACTGTTTGTATAGTGTACCGTTTATATAGTGTACTGTTTGTATAGTGTACTGTTTGTATAGTGTACCGTTTGTATCGTGTACTGTTTGTATAGTGTACCGTTTGTATCGTGTACTGTTTGTATAGTGTACTGTTTATATAGTGTACTGTTTATATAGTATACTGTTTGTATGGTGTACTGTTTATATAGTGTACTGTTTGTATAGTGTACTGTTTATATAGTGTACTGTTTGTATAGTAGAGGAATCCCATCAGCGTCGATGCCATGACAGCCACATCGCCACCAGGTCTATAATTGAACGTGCGACACGGCTGCTCAAAATTCAATCTCGGTGCCTCGATTGTTCTGAGGGAGCGCTTCAATACACACCAGTGAGAGTGGGTCGCACTATAGTTGTGTGTTGTATCCTGCACAACACGACACAACAGAGAGGGGTTCCAGTTGAGGAGGCCCCATCCCCTCATCCACCATCCACTTCTGCCATCCACATTGAGGAGGAGGAGGATGAGGATGAGGATGAGGAACCCATAGGCAGAGCAGCAGCTCACTTGGCTACTCGTGAGGCCAGGGAGTCACTCATATGTGAATGGCTCTCGTAAGATCAGTAAGTGAGAAGAGTTCAGTCCACAGACCACCTGGAAAGACCAGTGCAAGCATCAGGCCCCCCTCCCCCCCTGCACAAAACAGTCCTGCAACTACACAAACACCCACTGTAATGTGACCTAATGGGTGGCATCAAGTGTCACCGTTCATGGTGAAGCTCATGAAAGGGCCCTATCATGAAAGCCAGTCAAGAATGGGCAAGACGTGGCAGTAGTGGTTAGAATGATAACATTTAATATGACTTTAACAAAAACCAAATATAAATGAAAAACATGACAGTTTGTCAGACACTCTCGTGCATCCCCTTCCTGATCACAAATCCTTCGCCTTTCCCTTCCTACCGCTTCTACGTGGTGCATCCCCTGTGGCTGCAGCAGAGGCAGTGGCAGGTTGCTCATGTTCATGCCCTGACTGCTTAGATGCTTTCGGCCTACGCCCCCTGGGTTTTGGAGCCCGTGAGGGCCCCTCCAAAGACTGCTCCACCTGCACCTGTGCAGAGGCAGACTTGGCCACCTGGAGAGGAGGCAGCATTGAGGATACTGGTTGAGAGGGGGTCAACGGGTGGGATGTGGGAGTGCTTTGAGTGGCGTCCTCACTTCCATGTGCCCTTTCGCCATCATCCCTCCCCTGGGCCAGGCCCACATCACTCCTACCACCCTGCTGGACAACAGTTTGGAGGACATGTGTGATGCCTTGGAAGGACACTTCTAAAGTATCTGTCAGCCTGTTTAAGGCTGCAGAATGTTGTTCACTCTGAGTCTGAACAACCGTTATCAGGGTCGAAATGGACTCATTTGTCAGCTGTGCCTGAAGCTCAACGGAGGCGAGCCTTCTCTCCATCGCAGAGATTTCCACAGTTACCTGCGACACTATCTCAGACATTTCAACAGTTACCTGCGACTCTATCTCAGACATTTCAGCAGTTACGTGCGACACTATCTCAGACATTTCTTCAGTTACGTGCGACACTATCTCAGACATTTCAGCAGTTACCTGCGACACTATCTCAGACATTTCAGCAGTTACGTGCGACACTATCTCAGACATTTCAGCAGTTACGTGCGACACTATCTCAGACATTTCTTCAGTTACGTGCGACACTATCTCAGACATTTCTTCAGTTACGTGCGACTCTATCTCAGACATTTCCACAGTTACGTGCGACACGATCTCAGACATTTCTGCAGTTACGTGCGACTCTATCTCAGACATTTCAACAGTTACGTGCGACACTATCTCAGACATTTCAGCAGTTACGTGCGACACTATCTCAGACATTTCAGCAGTTACCTGCGACACTATCTCAGACATTTCAGCAGTTACCTGCGACACTATCTCAGACATTTCAGCAGTTACGTGCGACACTATCTCAGACATTTCAGCAGTTACCTGCGACACTATCTCAGACATTTCAGCAGTTACGTGCGACACTATCTCAGACATTTCAGCAGTTACGTGCGAAACTATCTCAGACATTTCTTCAGTTACGTGCGACACTATCTCAGACATTTCAGCAGTTACCTGCGACACTATCTCAGACATTTCAGCAGTTACGTGCGACACTATCTCAGACATTTCAGCAGTTACGTGCGACACTATCTCAGACATTTCCACAGTTACCTGCGACACTATCTCAGACATTTCAACAGTTACGTGCGACACTATCTCAGACATTTCAACAGTTACGTGCGACACTATCTCAGACATTTCAGCAGTTACGTGCAACACTATCTCAGACATTCCCACAGTTACCTGCGACACTATCTCAGACATTTCAGCAGTTACCTGCGACTCTATCTCAGACATTTCAGCAGTTACGTGCGACACTATCTCAGACATTTCAGCAGTTACGTGCGACACTATCTCAGACATTTCCACAGTTACCTGCGACACTATCTCAGACATTTCAGCAGTTACGTGCGACACTATCTCAGACATTTCCACAGTTACCTGCGACACTATCTCAGACATTTCAGCAGTTACGTGCGACACTATCTCAGACATTTCTGCAGTTACGTGCGACACTATCTCAGACATTTCAGCAGTTACCTGCGACACTATCTCAGACATTTCAGCAGTTACCTGCGACACTATCTCAGACATTTCTGCAGTTACGTGCGACACTATCTCAGACATTTCTGCAGTTACCTGCGACACTATCTCAGACACTTATGCAGTTACATGCGACACTATATCAGACATTTCTGCAGTTACGTGCGACTCTATCTCAGACATTTCAGCAGTTACCTGCGACTCTATCTCAGACATTTCAGCAGTTACGTGCGACACTATCTCAGACATTTCTGCAGTTACCTGCGACTCTATCTCAGACATTTCAGCAGTCACCTGCGACACTATCTCAGACATTTCAGCAGTAACCTGCGACTCTATCTCAGACATTTCAGCAGTTACCTGCGACACTATCTCAGACATTTCAGCAGTTACCTGCGACTCTATCTCAGACATTTCTGCAGTTACCTGCGACACTATCTCAGACATTTCCTCAGTTACGTGCGACACTATCTCAGACATTTCTGCAGTTAACTGCGACACTATCTCAGACATTTCTGCAGTTACCTGCGACACTATCTCAGACATTTCAGCAGTTACCTGCGACTCTATCTCAGACATTTCAGCAGTTACCTGCGACACTATCTCAGACATTTCAGCAGTTACCTGCGACTCTATCTCAGACATTTCTGCAGTTACCTGCGACACTATCTCAGACATTTCCTCAGTTACGTGCGACACTATCTCAGACATTTCTGCAGTTAACTGCGACACTATCTCAGACATTTCTGCAGTTACCTGCGACACTATCTCAGACATTTCTGCAGTTACCTGCGACACTATCTCAGATATTTCTGCAGTTACGTGAGACACTATCTCAGACATTTCTGCAGTTACCTGCGACACTATCTCAGACATTTCTGCAGTTACCTGCGACACTATCTCAGACATTTCAGCAGTTACGTGCGACTCTGTCTCAGACATTTCAGCAGTTACGTGCGACACTATCTCAGACATTTCTGCAGTTACGTGCGACTCTATCTCAGATATTTCTGCAGTTACGTGCACACTATCTCAGACATTTCCGCAGTTACCTGCGACACTATCTCAGACATTTCAGCAGTTACCTGCGACTCTATCTCAGACATTTCAGCAGTTACATGCGACACTATCTCAGACATTTCAGCAGTTACGTGCAACACTATCTCAAACATTTCTGCAGTTACGTGCGACTCTATCTCAGACATTTCTGCAGTTACGTGCGACACTATCTCAAACATTTCTGCAGTTACGTGCGACTCTATCTCAGACATTTCTGCAGTTACGTACGACACTATCTCAGACATTTCCGCAGTTACCTGCGAGTCTGTCTCAGACATTTCCGCAGTTACGTGCGACTCTATCTCAGACATTTCTGCAGTTACGTACGACACTATCTCAGACATTTCTGCAGTGACCTGCGACTCTATCTCAGACATTTCTGCAGTTACGTGCGACACTATCTCAGACATTTCTGCAGTTACGTGCAACACTATCTCAGACATTTCTGCAGTTACGTGCGACTCTATCTCAGACATTTCCGCAGTTACCTGCGACTCTATCTCAGACATTTCCGCAGTTACCTGCGACACTATCTCAGACATTTCCACAGTTACCTGCGACACTATCTCAGACGTTTCCACAGTTACCTGCGACACTATCTCAGACATTTCATCAGTTACCTGCGACTCTATCTCAGACATTTCCGCAGTTACCTGCGACACTATCTCAGACATTTCAGCAGTTACCTGCGACACTATCTCAGACATTTCAGCAGTTACCTGCGACTCTATCTCAGACATTTCCACAGTTACCTGCGACACTATCTCAGACATTTCCACAGTTACCTGCGACACTATCTCAGACATTTCAACAGTTACGTGCGACACTATCTCAGACATTTCAACAGTTACGTGCGACACTATCTCAGACATTTCAGCAGTTACGTGCAACACTATCTCAGACATTCCCACAGTTACCTGCGACACTATCTCAGACATTTCAGCAGTTACCTGCGACTCTATCTCAGACATTTCAGCAGTTACGTGCGACACTATCTCAGACATTTCAGCAGTTACGTGCGACACTATCTCAGACATTTCTGCAGTTACGTGCGACACTATCTCAGACATTTCAGCAGTTACCTGCGACACTATCTCAGACATTTCTGCAGTTACGTGCGACACTATCTCAGACATTTCTGCAGTTACCTGCGACACTATCTCAGACACTTATGCAGTTACATGCGACACTATATCAGACATTTCTGCAGTTACGTGCGACTCTATCTCAGACATTTCAGCAGTTACCTGCGACTCTATCTCAGACATTTCAGCAGTTACGTGCGACACTATCTCAGACATTTCTGCAGTTACCTGCGACTCTATCTCAGACATTTCAGCAGTCACCTGCGACACTATCTCAGACATTTCAGCAGTAACCTGCGACTCTATCTCAGACATTTCAGCAGTTACCTGCGACACTATCTCAGACATTTCAGCAGTTACCTGCGACTCTATCTCAGACATTTCTGCAGTTACCTGCGACACTATCTCAGACATTTCCTCAGTTACGTGCGACACTATCTCAGACATTTCTGCAGTTAACTGCGACACTATCTCAGACATTTCTGCAGTTACCTGCGACACTATCTCAGACATTTCAGCAGTTACCTGCGACTCTATCTCAGACATTTCAGCAGTTACCTGCGACACTATCTCAGACATTTCAGCAGTTACCTGCGACTCTATCTCAGACATTTCTGCAGTTACCTGCGACACTATCTCAGACATTTCCTCAGTTACGTGCGACACTATCTCAGACATTTCTGCAGTTAACTGCGACACTATCTCAGACATTTCTGCAGTTACCTGCGACACTATCTCAGACATTTCTGCAGTTACCTGCGACACTATCTCAGATATTTCTGCAGTTACGTGAGACACTATCTCAGACATTTCTGCAGTTACCTGCGACACTATCTCAGACATTTCTGCAGTTACCTGCGACACTATCTCAGACATTTCAGCAGTTACGTGCGACTCTGTCTCAGACATTTCAGCAGTTACGTGCGACACTATCTCAGACATTTCTGCAGTTACGTGCGACTCTATCTCAGATATTTCTGCAGTTACGTGCACACTATCTCAGACATTTCCGCAGTTACCTGCGACACTATCTCAGACATTTCAGCAGTTACCTGCGACTCTATCTCAGACATTTCAGCAGTTACGTGCGACACTATCTCAGACATTTCAGCAGTTACGTGCAACACTATCTCAAACATTTCTGCAGTTACGTGCGACTCTATCTCAGACATTTCTGCAGTTACGTGCGACACTATCTCAGACATTTCCGCAGTTACCTGCGAGTCTATCTCAAACATTTCTGCAGTTACGTGCGACTCTATCTCAGACATTTCTGCAGTTACGTACGACACTATCTCAGACATTTCCGCAGTTACCTGCGAGTCTGTCTCAGACATTTCCGCAGTTACGTGCGACTCTATCTCAGACATTTCTGCAGTTACGTACGACACTATCTCAGACATTTCTGCAGTGACCTGCGACTCTATCTCAGACATTTCTGCAGTTACGTGCGACACTATCTCAGACATTTCTGCAGTTACGTGCAACACTATCTCAGACATTTCTGCAGTTACGTGCGACTCTATCTCAGACATTTCCGCAGTTACCTGCGACTCTATCTCAGACATTTCCGCAGTTACCTGCGACACTATCTCAGACATTTCCACAGTTACCTGCGACACTATCTCAGACGTTTCCACAGTTACCTGCGACACTATCTCAGACATTTCATCAGTTACCTGCGACTCTATCTCAGACATTTCCGCAGTTACCTGCGACACTATCTCAGACATTTCAGCAGTTACCTGCGACACTATCTCAGACATTTCAGCAGTTACCTGCGACTCTATCTCAGACATTTCCACAGTTACCTGCGACACTATCTCAGACATTTCCACAGTTACCTGCGACTCTATCTCAGACATTTCTGCAGTTACCTGCGACTCTATCTCAGACATTTCCACAGTTACCTGCGACTCTATCTCAGACATTTCCACAGTTACCTGCGACTCTATCTCAGACATTTCTGCAGTTACCTGCGACACTATATCAGACATTTCTGCAGTTACCTGCGACTCTATCTCAGACATTTCTGCAGTTACCTGCGACTCTATCTCAGACATTTCCACAGTTACCTGCGACTCTATCTCAGACATTTCCACAGTTACCTGCGACTCTATCTCAGACATTTCTGCAGTTACCTGCGACACTATCTCAGACATTTCCACAGTTACCTGCGACTCTATCTCAGACATTTCCGCAGTTACGTGCGACACTATCTCAGACATTTCTGCAGTTACCTGCGACACTATCTCAGACATTTCCGCAGTTACGTGCGACACTATCTCAGACATTTCTGCAGTTACGTGCGACACTATCTCAGACATTTCCGCAGTTACCTGCGACACTATCTCAGACATTTCCGCAGTTACGTGCGACACTATATCAGACATTTCTGCAGTTACGTGCGACACTATCTCAGACATTTCTGCAGTTACGTGCGACTCTATCTCAGACATTTCCGCAGTTACGTGCGACACTATATCAGACATTTCTGCAGTTACGTGCGACACTATCTCAGACATTTCCGCAGTTACCTGCGACACTATCTCAGACATTTCCACAGTTACGTGTGACTCTATCTCAGACATTTCCGCAGTTACGTGCGACACTATCTCAGACATTTCCACAGTTACCTGCGACTCTATCTCAGACATTTCAGCAGTTACCTCCGACACTATCTCAGACATTTCCACAGTTACCTGCGACTCTATCTCAGACATTTCAGCAGTTACCTGCGACACTATCTCACACATTTCAGCAGTTACCTCCGACACTATCTCAGACATTTCAGCAGTTACGTGCAACACTATCTCAGACATTTCTGCAGTTATGTGCGACACTATCTCAGACATTTCAGCAGTTACGTGCAACACTATCTCAGACATTTCTGCAGTTACCTGCGACACTATCTCAGACATTTCCACAGTTACCTGCGACTCGATCTCAGACATTTCTGCAGTTACGTGCGACTCTATATCAGACATTTCCACAGTTACCTGCGACACTATCTCAGACATTTCTGCAGTTACCTGCGACACTATCTCAGACATTTCCGCAGTTACCTGCGACTCGATCTCACACATTTCTGCAGTTACGTGCGACACTATCTCAGACATTTCTGCAGTTACGTGCGACTCTATCTCAGACATTTCAGCAGTTACGTGCGACACTATCTCAGACATTTCAGCAGTTACGTGCAACACTATCTCAGACATTTCTGCAGTTACCTGCGACACTATCTCAGACATTTCTGCAGTTACCTGCGACACTATCTCAGACATTTCAGCAGTTACGTGCGACTCTATATCAGACATTTCTGCAGTTACCTGCGACTCTATCTCAGACATTTCCGCAGTGACCTGCGACTCTATCTCAGACATTTCCGCAGTTACCTGCGACACTATCTCAGACATTTCCGCAGTTACCTGCGACTCTATATCAGACATTTCTGCAGTTACCTGCGACTCTATCTCAGACATTTCTGCAGTGACCTGCGACTCTATCTCAGACATTTCCGCAGTTACCTGCGACTCTATCTCAGACATTTCAGCAGTTACGTGCGACACTATCTCAGACATTTCAGCAGTTAGGTGCGACACTATCTCAGACATTTCAGCAGTTACGTGCGACTCTATCTCAGACATTTCCGCAGTTACGTGCGACTCTATCTCAGACAGTTCAGCAGTTACGTGCGACTCTATCTCAGACATTTCAGCAGTTACGTGCGACACTATCTCAGACATTTCCGCAGTTACCTGCGACACTATCTCAGATATTTCCGCAGTTACCTGCGACACTATCTCAGACATTTCCGCAGTTACGTGCGACTATCTCAGACATTTCAGCAGTTACGTGCGACACTATCTCAGACATTTCAGCAGTTACCTGCGACACTATCTCAGACATTTCCTCAGTTACGTGCGACTCTATATCAGACATTTCAGCAGTTACGTGCGACTCTATCTCAGACATTTCAGCAGTTACCTGCGACACCATCTCAGACATTTCTGCAGTTACGTGCGACACTATCTCAGACATTTCTGCAGTTACGTGCGACACTATCTGAGACATTTCTGCAGTTACCTGCGACTCTATCTCAGACATTTCTGCAGTTACCTGCGACACTATCTCAGACATTTCTGCAGTTACCTGCGACACTATCTCAGACATTTCAGCAGTTACGTGCGACTCTCTCTCAGACATTTCTGCAGTTACGTGCGACACTATCTCAGACATTTCTGCAGTTACCTGCGACACTATCTCAGACATTTCTGCAGTTCCCTGCGACACTATCTCAGACATTTCTGCAGTTACCTGCGACTCTATCTCAGACATTTCTGCAGTTACCTGCGACACTATCTCAGACATTTCAGCAGTTACGTGCGACTCTCTCTCAGACATTTCTGCAGTTCCCTGCGACACTATCTCAGACATTTCTGCAGTTACCTGCGACTCTATCTGAGACTTTTCTGCAGTTACCTGCGACTCTATCTCAGACATTTCTGCAGTTACCTGCGACACTATCTCAGACATTTCTGCAGTTACCTGCGACACTATCTCAGACATTTCAGCAGTTACGTGCGACTCTCTCTCAGACATTTCTGCAGTTACGTGCGACACTATCTCAGACATTTCTGCAGTTACCTGCGACACTATCTCAGACATTTCAGCAATTACTTACGACACTATCTCAGATATTTCAGCAATTACTTTCGACACTATCTCAGGCAGTTGCTCACATTCCTGTGACACTGTCCGAGAAATTCCCTCCCGTACCTGTGCCACCATTGCACTAATGCAGGAGTTGGACTCCTCCATCCTCTGCGCTATTGTGGAGAGTGCTCATGGCACCTGTTCCAGTATCTCGCAAATGTGCTGCTGTCCCTCGATCATTCTCCTTTTACAGGATGGCTCTCGGGGTTCAGCAACTGTGTCCAGCTGAGCAGAGCCTAGAGGGGAGTGCACCCACCGACACGGACTCTCCACAGCTGCCCCTGCCACCAGTGTCTGCTCATGCTCACATGTGTGGCTACTGGGGTGGCAGGATTGTCGTATGAGGAGAGATTGGGTTGACTAGGCCTGTATTCACTCGAGTTCAGAAGAATCAGAGGGGATCTCATTGAAACGTATAAAATTCTGACAGGGTTAGACAGACTGGATTCAGGGAGGATGTTTCCCCTGGCTGGGGGGGTCACAGTCTCAGGATACGGGGTAGGACAGAAGGCAATATTAAGCATCATCACAGATGTGTTATGTTGCAATGAGCAAACTGAGGTGTTCAACATGCCAAGCATTGTTAACATCAATTCATGTTGTGTATGATGAATGTTAAAGTTGTGTCACCAGACATTTGTGGGGTGCCAGTCTCGGTGTCCCCGACGGACAGGCACTGGAGGGTGCGGCTGATCTCCAACGCCTCCTCCTCTGCCTCTATGAGGACCACTACTTGTTGGGCCACCCCTCCAGTCCTCGCCCTCTCGCGTGCATTTTGTGCTCTCCTCCTAGAAGGGGAGAAATTACAGGTGTGTGAGTGAGTGATGATGAAGTGGCCAACCAATGAATGCATTGCGTTGGGTGAGGCTGACCATGAAAGAGGTGCATCAGAGGGTGAGTATGAGACAGAGACATCACATTGGATGAGGATTGAGGTCAGTGGTCATGGTGGGGTGACAAATAGGGAAGTGAGGAAGTGCTCAGGAAGTGCAGGTAAGTTGAGGATGAGCCTTAAGTGGGTGTGAGGAGTGATGTGATGAAGTGGTCTTGGCAGTGCAGAATGAGTTGGGGGGATGGTTTGATGTGCACTACGGAATGTAGGAGAAACAATGCGTGTACTCGCTTTTGCTGACCTAGTTAAGTCATTGAAACGCTTGCTGCACTGGACCCAAGTGCGGGAGATGTTGCTCCTGCTGGTGACCTCCTCTGCCACCTCGAGCCAGGCCTTCTTGGTGGCAGAGGCAGGGCACTTCCTCCTGTCAGCCGAGTAAAACAGTTCCCTCCTCCTCCTCACCCGACCAGTAGCACCTGGAGTGAGGCATCATTAAATCTTGGAGCAGCCTTGTCCCTGTGCTGCTGCATTGTGTCTTTTTGGGCTTTGCTCCAGCAAAAGCCATTGGAGCAATGGCCCTTTAAATCCAGACGCTCCAGCTGACAGCCTGTGATGTGGGTGCGCAGTCCGCCTACTGCGCAGCTTTCGAACGGCACGTTAAGGGCCACCAATTAACTCGCAATCGCATGGGGAAAGGTAAGATTTTATTAGTCAGGTTACCCGCGTGCCCAATGACCCCCTCCCCCTCGCTGCCATTCCACCGCCCTTTGAAAATTGAGCCCATTGTCTCCAACCAAGCTATAATTCTTACACAAAACCTTTGATACTTCATAAATTGTGTTAAGCTGATACACCTCCTGCTTACTGAGCATTCCCCGCTCAGAATCCTAACGACCTAATCTAAGCCATGTATTAGCCTTTAACACACAGAATACATTCTTATAATACAGAGATATTAATACCCACTTCTGTATTGTTAATTGAGGGTTGTGAATCTTTGGAATTCTCTACCCCAGAGGGCTGTGGATGCTCAGTCGTTGAGTATATTCAAAACTGAGATCGATAGATTTTTTGTCACTAAGGGAATCAAGGGATGTGGGATGGGAAAATGGAATTGAGGTCGAAGATCAGCCATGATCTTATTGAATGGCGGAGCAGGTTCAAGGGGCTGTATGGTCTACTCCTGCTCCTATTTCTTAAGTTCTTGTGTTCCAATGTAAGCTGTTTTTCCTACTGTATTATCCACTGTCCTACATTCCCCTCCTTGGAACTCAGGAAAATACCTTTTCCAGGGTTCCACATTCAACAATTCCTCTGATGCTTCCCCTGCATACGCCTTATTTACTCTTCATTAGAGCGATCATCTCCATCATATTCTTTCTCTACTTTACCCTCTTCAACATTCTCCGAACTCTGCAGATTAAAACCATCCAAATTACTAACATTATTCCTTGGGCTTTAACAAACAACATCTGGAATGCACTGCCTGAAAGGGCGGTGGAAGCAGATTCAATAATAACTTTCAAAAGGGAATTGGATAAATACTTGAAGGGAAAAATTGGCAGGGCTCTGGGGAAAGAGCAGGAGAGTAGGACTAATTGGATAGCTCTGTCAAAGAGCCGGCACAGGCATGAATGGGCCGAATGACCTCCTCTTGTGCTGTATGACACGATGATTCTAAAAACAACATTGACACGATCTGTACCCATGGGTGTAGTCAAACGTTATACATTACTTCCAACCATTCGTGCTGACCTTGATCTGATGTTCCTACCTCTATCTGTTGTTGCAGCCCGTGAACTAAAGTGTATCTGAGAAATATGACTTCTCTCAAGGATTGAGTTTAGACTCAGGGACAAGGATGAGACTGGATGTCCAAATTTGGTTATGGCTCTCGATGCTTCTGCTTGGATAGATATATTACCTGAATCTCTGTTACATTGTGGGCCTTAACTACCACCAAAATCTTATGCCCAGATTTAATTATTTCAGTCAGAATCAGAGAAAGGTTACAGCACGGAAGGAGCCCATTCAGCCCTTCGAGTCCGCGCTGGCTCTATGCAAGAGAAATCCAGCTAGTCCCACTCCTCCGCCCTATCCCTGTAGCTCTGCACATGTTTTCCTTTCAAGGACTTATCCAGTTCCCTTTTGAAGGCCATGATTGAATCTGCCTCCACCACTCTCTTGGGCAGTGCATTCCAGGTTGTAACCATTCGCTGCGTCAAGAAGTTTTTCCTCATGTCACCTTTGGTTCTTTTGCCAATCACCTTAAATCTATGCCCTCTGGTTCTTGACCCTTCTGCCAATGGGAACAGTTTCTTTCTATCTACTCTGTCTAGTCCCTTCATGATTTTCAATACCTCTATCAAATCTCCTTGCAACCTTCTCTGTTCCAAGGAGAACAACGTTCTCCAGCCTATCCACGTAATTTAGGTCCCTCATCCCTGGAATCACTCTGGTAAATCTCTTCTGCACCCTCTCTAAGGCCTTCACATCCTTCCTAAAGTGCGGTGCCCAGAACTAGCTGCGCCTCTAGCCAAGCTGTTCCAGTACAGCTACAACACTGGCATCGACCCGACAATGTGGAAAATTGCCCAGGTATGTCCTGTCCACAAAAAGCAGGACAAATCCAATCCAGCCAATTACCGCCCCATCAGTCTACTCTCAATCATCAGCAAAGTGATGGAAGGTGTCGTCGACAGTGCTATCAAGCGGCACTTACTTACCAATAACCTGCACACAGATGCTCAGTTTGGGTTCCGCCAGGACCACTCGGCTCCAGACCTCATTATAGCCTTGGTCCAAACAGGGACAAAAGAGCTGAATTCCAGAGGTGAGGTGAGAGTGACTGTCCTTGACATCAAGGCAGCATTTGACTGAGTGTGGCACCAAGGAGCCCTAGTAAAATTGAAGTCAATGGGAATCAGGGGGAAAACTCTCCAGTGGCTGGAGTCATACCGAGCACAAAGGAAGATGGTAGTAGTTGTTGGAGGCCAATCATCTCAGCCCCAGGGCATTGCTGCAGGAGTTTCTCAGGGCAGTGTCCTAGGCCCAACCATCTTCAGCTGCTTCATCAATGACCTTCCCTCCATCATAAGGTCAGAAATGGGGATGATCGCTGATGACTGCACAGTGTTCAGTTCCATTCGCAACCCCTCAAATAATGAAGCAGTCTGAGCCCGCATGCAGCAAGACCTGGACAACATCCAGGCTTGGGCTCATAAGTGGCAAGTAACATTCGCGCCAGACAAGTGCCAGGCAATGACCATCTCCGACAAAAGAGTGTCTAACCACCTCCCCTTGACATTCAACGGCATTACCATCACCGAATCCCCCACCATCAACATCCTGGGGGGTCACCATTGACCAGAAACTTAACTGGACCAGCCATATAAATACTGTGGCTACAAGAGCAGGTCAGAGGCTGGGTATTCTGCGGCGAGTGACTCACCTCCTGACTATCCAAAGCCTTTCCACCATGTAGAAGGCACAAGTCAGGAGTGTGATGGAATACTCTCCACTTGCCTGGATGAGTGCAGCTCCAACAACACTCAAGAAGCTCGACACCATCCAGGACAAAGCAGCCCGCTTGATTGGCACCCCATCCACCACCCTAAACATTCACTTCCTTCACCACCGGCGCACAGTGACTGCAGTGTGTACCATCCACAGGATGCACTGCAGCAACTCACCAAGGCTTCTTCGACAGCACCTCCCAAACCCGCGACCTCTACCACCTTGAAGGACAAGAGCAGCAGGCACATGGGAACAACACCATCTGCACGTTCCCCTCCAAGTCACACACCATCCCGACTTGGAAATATATCGCCGATCCTTCATCGTCTCTGGGTCAAAATCCTGGTACTCCCTTCCTAACAGCACTGTGGGAGAACCTTCACCACACGGACTGCAGCGGTTCAAGAAGGCGGCTCACCACCACCTTCTCAAGGGCAATTAGGGATGGGCAATAAATGCTGGCCTCGCCAGCAACGCCCACATCCCATGAACGAATTTTTAAAAAAGGGGTGATCTAATTGAGGTTTTAAGATGATGAAAGGATTTGATAGGGTAGATAGAGAAAAACTATTTCCTCTGGTGGGGGAGTCCAGAAATACTCTAGTTGTGGTCGAACCAGTGTTTTATAAAGGTTCATCATGACTTCCTTACTTTTGTACTCTATGCCTCTATTTATAAAGCCCAGGGCCCTGTATGCTTTTTTAACCACTTTCTCAATCTGCCCTGCCACCTTCAACAATTTGTGCAAATATACCCCCAGATCCCTCTTTTCCTCTACCCCTTTTAGAATTGTGCCCTCGAGTTTATATTGCCTCTCCTCATTTTTCCTACCGAAATGCATCACCTCACGTTTTAGAACTTCATCTGCCACGTGTCCGCCCATTCCACCAGCCTGTCTATGTCCTCTTGAAGTCTATCACTATCCTCCTCACTGTTCACTACACTTCCAAGTTTTGTGTCATCTGCAAATTTTGAAATTGTGCCCTGTACACCCAAGTCCAAGTCATTAATATACATCAAGAAAAACAGTAGTCCCAGCACTAACCCATGGGGAACACCATTGTACACCTCCCTCCAGTCCGAAAAACAACCGTTCACCACTACTCTCTGTTTCCTGTCATTTAGCAAATTCTGTATCCATGTTGCTATTGCCCCATTTATTCCATGGGCCGCAATCTTAATAGCAAGCCTACCATGTGGCACTTTATCAAACGCCTTTTGAAAGTCCATATACACCACATCAACTGCATTGCCCTCATCAACCCTCTCTGTTATCTCATCAAAAAACTCTATCAAGTTGGTTAAACACGATTTGCCTTTAACAAATCCGTGCTGGCTTTCCCTAATCAATCCACCCTCATCCAAGTGGCTGTTAATTCTGTCCTGGATTATTGTTTCCAAAAGTTTCCCCACCACCGAGGTTAAACTGACTGGCCTGTAGTTGCTGGGTTTATCCTTACACCCTTTTTTGAACAAGGGTGTAACATTTGCAATTCTCCAGTCCTCTGGCACCACCCCCGTATCTACGGATGTTTGGAAGATTATGGCCAGTACCTCCACAATTTCTCCCTTGACTTCCCACAGCATCCTAGGATGCATCCCATCCGGACCAGGTGACTTATCTACTTTACGTACAGCTAGCCTTTCTAGTCCGTCTTCTTTCTCAATTTTTAGCCCATCCAGTATCTTAACTATATCTTCCTTTACTGAGACTCTGGCAGCATCTCCTTCCTTGGTAAAGACTGATACAAAGTACTCATTTAGTACCTCGGCCATCCCCTCTGCCTCCACGAGTAGATCTCCATTATGGTCCCTAATAGGCCCCACCCCTCCTCTTACTATCCGTTTACTGTTAACATGTCTGTAGAAGACTTTTGGATTCCCTTTTATGTTGGCCGCCAGTCTATTCTCATACTCTCTCTTTGCCCCTCTTATTTCCTTTTTCACTTCCCCTCTGAACTTTCTATATTCTCTGTGGTTCTCACTTGTGTTATCAACCTGATACCTGTCATACGCCCCTTTTTTCCGTTTCATCTCACTCTCTATCTCCTTTTTCATCCAGGGAGCTCTGGCTTTAGTTGCCCTACCTTTCTCCCTGTTGGAATGTACCTTGTCTATATCAAAATCATCTCCTCTTTAAAGGTCGCCCACTGTTCAATTATAGTTTTGCCTGCCAATCTATGATTCCAATTTACCCGGGCCAGATCTGTTCTCATCCCAGTGAAATTGGCCGTGTTAGTATAAAGCAGAACATATGTTTAGAGACGGCACAGGTGACCTTCCCATGTGTAAAGTGGGCCTCGCAGAATGTCAAACAGTATCTTCCTCTTCCAGATGGGGACATTGCTTCTATCCAGCTGTTACACAGGGAGGTTCCCTCCTTCCAGCTATTACACGGGAAGGATCCTTCCTTCCAGCTGTTACATGGGGAGGTTCTTTCCTTCCAGCTGTTACACAGGGGCGGTTCCTCTCTTCCAGATGTTAAACAGGGAGGTTCCTTCCTTCCAGTTGTTACACCTGGAGGGTCCCCTCTTCCAATGTTACGGGGGAGGTTCCTTCCTTCCAATTGTTACACAGGGAAGTTCCTTCCTTCCAGAGGTGGCGGTACACTGATATACAGTCAGGAGGGAGTGGCCCTGGGAGTCCTCAACTTTGACTCTGGACCCCATAAAATCTCATGGCATCAGGTCAAACATCGGCAAGGAAACCTCCTGCTGATTACCACCTACCACCCTCCCTCAGCTGATGAATCAGTCCTCCTCCATGTTGAACACCACTTGGAGGAAGCACTGAGGGTAGCAAGGGCACAGAATGTACTCTGGGTGGGGGACTTCAATGTCCATCACCAAGAGTGGCTCGGTAGCACCACTACTGACTGAGCTGGCCGAGTCCTGAAGGGCATAGCTGCCAGACTGAGCCAGCGGCAGGTGGTGAGCGAACCAACACGAGGGTAAAACCTACTTGACCTCGTCCTCACCAATCTACCTGTTGCAAATGCATCTGTCTATGACAGTATTGGTAGGAGTGACCACCGCACAGTCCTCGTGGAGACGAAGTCCCGTCTTCATACTGAGGACACCATCCATCGTGTTGTGTGGCACTACCACCGTGCTAAATGGGATAGATTCGGAATAGATCTAGCAGCTCAAAACTGGGCATCCATGAGGCGCTGTGGGCCATCAGCAGCAGCAGAATTGTATTTCAGCACAATCTGTAACCTCGTGGCCCGGCATATTCCTCACTCTACCATTTCCAACGAGCCAGGGGATCAACCCTGATTTAATGAGGAGTGTAGAAGAGCATGCCAGGAGCAGCACCAGATGTACCTAAAAATGAGGTGCCATGAAGCTACAACTCAGGACTACATGCATGTTAAACAGTGGAAGCAACATGCTATAGACAGAGCAAAGCGATTCCACAACCAACGGATCAGATCAAAGCTCTGCAGTCCTGCCACATCCAGTTATGAATGGTGGTGGACAATTAAACAACTAACAGGAGGAGGAGGCTCTGTGAACATCCCCATTCTCAATGATGGCAGAGCCCAGCACTGTGAGTGCAAAAGACAAGGCTGAAGCATTTGCAACCATCTTCAGCCAAAAGTTCCGAGTGGATGATCCATCTCACCCTCCTCCCGATATCCCCACCATCGCAGAAGCCAGTCTTCAGCCAACTCGATTCACTCCACGTGATATCAAGAAACGGCTGAGTGCACTGGATACAGCAAAGGCTATGGGCCCTGACAACATCCCAGCTGTAGTGCTGAAGACTTGTGCTCCAGAACTAGCCGCGCCTCTAGCCAGACTGTTCCAGTACAGCTACAATACTGGCATCTATCCGACAATGTGGAAAATTGCTCAGGTATGTCCTGTCCACAAAAAGCAGGACAAATCCAATCCGGCCAATTACCGCCCCATCAGTCTACCCTCAATCATCAGTAAAGTGATGGAAGGTGTCGTCAACAGTGCTATCAAGCGGCATTTACTCACCAATAACCTGCTCACTGATGCTCAGTTTGGGTTCCGTCAGGACCACTCGGCTCCAGAGCTCATTACAGCCTTGGTCCAAACATGGACAAAAGAGCTGAATTCCAGAGGTGAGGTGAGAGTGACTGCCCTTGACACCAAGGCAGCATTTGACCGAGTGTGGCACCAAGGAACCCTAGTAAAATTGAAGTCAATGGGAATCAGGGGAAAACTCTCCAGTGGCTGGAGTCATACCTAGCACAAAGAAAGATGGTAGTGGTTGTTGGAGGCCAATCATCTCAACCCCAGGACATTGCTGCAGGAGTTCCTCAGGGCAGTGTTCTAGGCCCAACCATCTTCAGCTGCTTCATCAATGACCTTCCCTCCATAGTAAAGTCAGAAATGAGGATGTTTGCTGATGATTGCACAGTGTTCAGTTCCATTCGCAACCCATCAGATAATGAAGCAGTCCGAGCCCGCATGCATCAAGACCTGGACAACATCCAGGCTTGGGCTGATAAGTGGCAAGTAACATTCACACCATGTGATGGAATACTCTCCACTTGTCTGGCTGAGTGCAGCTCCATCAACACTCAAGAAGCTCGACACCATCCAGGACAAAACAGCCCGCTTGATTGGCACCCCATCCACCACCCTAAACATTCATTCCCTTCACCACTGGCGCACCGTGGCTGCAGTGTGTACCATCTACAGGATGCACTGCAGTAACTCGCCAAGGCTTCTTCGACAGCACCTCCCAAACCCGCGACCTCTACCACCTAGAAGGACAAGGGCAGCAGGCTCATGGGAACAACACCACCTTCTCAAGGGCAATTAGGGATGGGCAATAAATGCTGGCCTTGCCAGCAACACCCACATCCCTTGAACGAATTTTTAAAAAGGGGTGATCTAATTGAGGTGTTTAAGATGATGAAAGGATTTTATAGGGTAGATAGAGAGAAACTATTTCCTCTGGTGGGGGCATAACCTTAAAATTAGAGCTAGGCCGTTCAGGGATGATATCAGGAAGCATTTCCTCACACAAAGGGGAGTGGAAATCTGGAACTCTCTCCCCCAAAAAATACTAGCTGTGGGTGAATTGAAAATTTCAAAACAGAGCTCGCAAGATTTTTATTAGGCAAAGGTATTAAGGGTTACGGAACCAAGGCGGGTAGATGGAGATAAGATCCAAATCAGTTATGATCTAATTGAATGGTGGAACAGGCTCGAGTGCCTACTCCTATTCCTATAAACACCAGCCGAATGACGTGTTTTAGTGCTTTAAATTCTATGCAATTCTATGCTCCCAGTCCCACAGCTGGAAGGAACCTCCCTGTGTAACAGCTGGAAGGAAGGAACCTTTTTTTTAATTCATTCATGGGATGTGGGCATCGCTGGCAAGGCCAGCATTTATTTCTCATCCCTAATTGCCCTTGAGAAGGTGGTGGTGAGCCACTTTCATGAAGCGCTGCAGTCCGTGTGGTGAAGGTTCTCCCACAGTGCTCTTAGGAAGGGAGTTCCAGGATTTTGACCCAGTGATGATGAGGGAACGGCGATATATTTCTAAGATGGGATGGTGTGTGACTTGGAGGGGAACGTGCAGGTGGTGTTGTTCCCATGTGCCTGCTGCCCTTGTCCTTCTAGGTGGTAGAGGTCGTGGGTTTGGCAGGTGCTGTCGAAGAAGCCTTGGCGAGTTGTTGCAGTGCATCCTCTGGATGGTACACACTGCAGCCACAGTGCGTCGGTGGTGAAGGGAGTGAATGTTTAGGATGGTGGATGGGGTGCCAATCAAGCGGGCTGCTTTGTCCTGGATGGTGTCGAGCTTCTTGAGTGTTGTTGGAGCTGCACTCATCCAGGCAAGTGGAGAGTATTCCATCACATTCCTGACTTGTGCCTTGTAGATGGTGGAAGGGCTTTGGGGAGTCAGGAGGTGAGTCACTTGCCACCGAATACCCAGCCTCTGACCTGCTCTAGTAGCCACAGTATTTATATGGCTGGTCCAGTCGCGTTTCTGGTCAATGGTGACCCCCAGGATATTGATAGTGGGGGATTCGGCGATGGTAATGCCGTTGAATGTCAAGGGGAAGTGGTTAGACTCTTGTTGGAGACGGTCATTGCCTGGCACTTATGTGGTGTGAATGTTACTTGTTACTTATCAGCCCAAGACTGGGTGTTACAAAGAAAAAAAAACATAGAAATTTCAATATGGAACTATGTTCTTTGACCCAGCCTGCACTTACCCTCAGACCACAGACCCGTACTCTGTGCTGAGCCTGAAACCACAAAAGCACGTTCAGCTTGTCCATCTGTCAGTAGGAACTGTTCTATGCCACATTAACTAGGTCACAGAACTTGTTTGATCTGGTTCCAATTTAAAATGTAGGTCCATGGATAAAAGAAAGACATACAGGGGCAGGAAGTAACAGATTGTTATCTAACGGAATGACTGGTGTTTGTTCACTCGCACAGAATGAGGATTAGGAATGTGTAAGTGAAAAGCGATTGCATGGCTTAGTTAGAAAATTCACAGCCTAACGTGATACTGATCCCCCACACACAGAGCAGGAAAGGCCCAGGCTCCACCTTAGGCCTGTGCTGCGTTCGCTGACCTCTCTTGGCGTGATACTGAGCCCCCACAGAGTAGGAAACGACGGTGGTATGAGAAGTGAGTTGGCCATGATAGATTGGGAAGCTTCATTAAAAGGCATGATGGTGGATAGGCAATGGCTAACATTCAAGGAATGAATGCATGAATTGCAACAATTATACATTCCTTTCTGGCGCAAAAACACAAAAGGAAAAGCGGCCCAACCATGGCTAACAAAAGAAATTAAGGATGGCATTAGATCCAAAGAGGAGTCATATAAAGTTGCCAGAAAAAGTAGTAAGCCTGAGGATTGGGAACAGTTTAGAATTCAGCAAAAAAGGACCAAGACATTGATTAAGAGGGGAAAAATAGAGTATAAGACTAAATTTGCAAGGAACATAAAAGCGGACTGTAAAAGCTTCTACAAGTATGGAAAAAGAAAAAGATTAGTGAACAGTTAGTCACAGGTAAAGCAGGTGGGTGGTTGGTGGTGAGTATTTCTTTTTCTTAGAACTGTGGGCTAGGTTACAATAAAACCAGGTAACATAACCACATTTATAATTAACTAATTAACTAAACTTAAGGTCTGCAGGTTTTATAGCAGGTAGTGTTTTTTTTAGTGAACCGAGGTCCCTAGTATAGTTAACATTTTCTAATTTCAACGTAATTTAAAAGGGGTAACTAAGCTAAGGCAAATCATGGCAGCAGACCTCGCACCCGTGATATGCCCCTCCTGCAAGATGTGGGAAGTCATGGACACTACCAGTGTCCCTGCCGACCATGTGTGCAGGAAGTGTGTCCACCTGCAGCTACTGACCGATCGTATCTCGGAGCTGGAGCTGCGGGTGGACTCACTGTGGGGCATCCGCGATGCAGAGAAACTCGTGGATAGCACATTTAGCGAGTTGGTCACACCGCAGGTAAAGGGTGTACAGGCAGGAAGTGAATGGGTGACCACCAGGCAGAGTAAGAGGTGCAGGCAGGTAGTACAGGGGTACCCTGTGGCCATCCCCCTCTCAAACAGGTATACCGTTTTGGATGCTGTTGGGGGAGATGGGAATAGACAGGCGTTTCTGCGGACGCAACCGAGACTCCAGGATGGTATGTTGCCTCCCTGGTGCAAGGGTCAGGGATGTCTCGGAGCGGCTGCAGGACATTCTGGAGGGGGAGGGTGAACAGCCAGTTGTCATGGTGCATATAGGTACCAACGATATAGGTAAAAAAACGGGATGAGGTCCTACAAGCTGAATTTAGGGAGTTAGGAGTTAAACTAAAAAGTAGGACCTCAAAGGTAGTAATCTCAGGATTGCTACCAGTGCCACTTGCTAGTCAGAGTAGGAATGACAGGATAGCTAGGATGAATACGTGGCTTGAGAGATGGTGCAAGAGGGAGGGATTCAAATTCCTGGGCCATTGGAACTGGTTCTGGGGGAGGTGGGACCAGTACAAATTGGACGGTCTGCACCTGGGCAGGACTGGAACCAATGTCCTAGGGGGAGTGTTTGCTAGTGCTGTTGGGGAGGGTTTAAACTAATGTGGCAGGGGGATGGGAACCGATGCAGGAAGTCAATGGGAAGTAAAGTGGTGACAGAAACAAAAGGCAGTAAGGGAGAGTGTACAAAACATGACCGGACAGATGGTCTGAGAAAGCAGGGCAAAGACCAAGGGAAGTTTAGATTAAACTGCATTTATTTCAATGCAAGAAGTCTGATGGGCAAGGTAGATGAACTCAGGGCATGGATGGGTACATGGGACTGGGATGTTATAGCTATTACTGAAACATGGCTAAGGGAGGGGTAGGACTGGCAGCTCAAGCCTCTTAAGGATCAACAAGGTCATCTATGTGCGGAACCACAAGAGATGGGTGAGATCCTAAATTAATATTTCACATCGGTATTTACGGTTAAGAAAGGCATGGATGTTAGGGAACTTGGGGAAATAAATAGTGATGTCTTGAGGAGTGTACATATTACAGAGAGGGAGGTGCTGGAAGTCTTAACGCGCATCAAGGTAGATAAATTTCCGGGACCTGATGAAATGTATCCCAGGACGTTATGGGAGGTTAGGGAGGAAATTGCGGGTCCCCTAGCAGAGATATTTGAATCATCGACAGCTATAGGTGAGGTGCCTGAAGATTGGAGGGTAGCAAATGTTGTGCCTTTGTTTAAGAAGGGCGGCAGGGAAAAGCCTGGGAACTACAGACCGGTGAGCCTGACATCTGTAGTGGATAAGTTGTTAGAGGGTATTCTGAGAGACAGGATCGACAGGCATTTGGAGAGGCAGGGACTGATTCGGAACAGTCAGCATGGTTTTGTGAGTGGAAAATCATGCCTCACGAATTTGATTGAGTTTTTTGAAGGGATAACCAAGAAGATAGATGAGGGCTGTGCAGTAGACGTGGTCTGCATGGACTTTAGCAAAGCCTTTGACAAGGTACCGCATGGTAGGTTGTTACATAAGGTTAAATCTCACGGGATCCAAGGTAAGGTATCCAATTGGATACAAAATTGGATTGACGACAGAAGACAGAGGGTGGTTGTAGAGGGTTGTTTTTCAAACTGGAAGCCTGTGACCAGCGGTGTGCCTCAGGGATCGGTGCTGGGTCCGCCTGTTATTTGTTATTTACATTAATGATTTGGATGAGAATTTAGGAGGCATGGTTAGTAAGTTTGCAGATGACACCAAGATTGGTGGCATTGTGGACAGTGAGGAAGGTTATCTAGGATTGCAACGGGATCTTGATCAATTGGGCCAGTGGGCCGATGAATGGCAGATGGAGTTTAATTTAGATAAATGTGAGGTGATGCATTTTGGTAGATCGAATCGGGCCAGGACCTACTCCGTTAATGGTAGGGCGTTGGGGAGAGTTATAGAACAAAGAGATCTAGGAGTACAGGTTCATAGCTCCTTGAAAGTGGAGTCACAGGTGGATAGGGTGGTGAAGAAGGCATTCAGCATGCTTGGTTTCATTGGTCAGAACATTGAATACAGGAGTTGGGATGTCTTGTTGAAGTTGTACAAGACATTAGTAAGGCCACACTTGGAATACTGTGTACAGTTCTGGTCACCCTATTATAGAAAGGATATTATTAAACTAGAAAGAGTGCAGAAAAGATTTACTAGGATGCTACCGGGACTTGATGGTCTGACTTATAGGGAGAGGTTGGATAGGCTGAGACTTTTTTCCCTGGAGAGTAGGAAGTTGAGGGGTGATCTTATAGAAGTCTATAAAATAATGAGGGGCATAGATAAGGTAGATAGTCAAAATCTTTTCCCAAAGGTAGGGGAGTCTATAACGAGGGGGCATAGATTTAAGGTGAGAGGGGAGAGATACAAAAGGGTCCAGAGGGGCAATTTTTTCACTCAAAGGGTGGTGAGTGTCTGGAACGAGCTGCCAGAGGCAGTAGTAGAAGCGGGTACGATTTTGTCTTTTAAAAAGCATTTGGACAGTTACATGGGTAAGATGGGTATAGAGGGATATGGGCCAAGTGCAGGCAATTGGGACTAGCTTAGTGGTATAAACTGGGCGACATGGACATGTTGGGCCGAAGGGCCTGTTTCCATGTTGTAAACTTCTATGATTCTATGATTCTAAGACAAATGTAGGTCCCTTACAGTCAGAAACGGGAGAATTTATAATGGGGAACAAGGAAATGGCAGAGCAATTGAACAATTAAACAAATTCTTTGGTTTTGTCTTCACGGAAGAGGACACAAATAACTTCCCAGAAATGCAAGGGAACGAAGGGACTAGTGAGACCGGTTAGCCTAACATCAGTAGTAGGGAAAATGCTAGAGTCTATTATAAAGGATGTGATAACAGGACACTTAGAAAATATCAACGGGATTGGACAAAGTCAACATGCATTTATGAAAGGGAAATCATGTTTGACAAACCTACTGTAGTTTTTTGAGGATGTAACTGGTAGAATAGATAAGGGAGAACCAGTGGATGTGGTGTATTTGGATTTTCAGAAGGCCTCTGATAAAGTCCCACATAAGAGGTTAGTGTGCAAAATTAAAGCACATGGGATTGGGGGGAATATACTGGCATGGATTGAAAATTGGTTAACAGACAGGAAACAGAGAGTAGGAATAAATAAGTATTTCTCGGGGTGGCAGGCAGTGACTAGTGGGGTACTGCAGGGATCAGTGCTTGGGCCCCAGCTATTCACAATATATATCAATGATTTGGATGAGGGAACCAAATGTAATATTTCCAAGTTTGCTGACGACACAAAACTAGGTGGGATTGTGAGTTGTGAGGAGGATGCAAAGAGGCTTCAAGATGATTTAGACAAGTTGAGTGAGTGGGCAAATACATGGCAGATTCAGTATAATGTAGATAAATGTGAAGTTATCCACTTCGGAAGGAAAAACAGAAAGGTGGAGTATTATTTAAATGGTGATAGATTGGGAAATGTTGATGTACAAAGGGACCTGGGTGTCCTTGTACAGCAGTCACTGAAAGCAAACATGCAGGTGCAGCAAGCAGTTAGGAAGGCAATCGGGTCGACTTGGCCTGTATTCATTTGAGTTTAGAAGAATGAGAGGGGATCCCATTGAAACGTATAAAATTCTGACAGGGCGAGACAGACTGGATGCAGGGAGGATGTTTCCCCTGGCTGGGGGGGGAGTCCAGAATGAGGGGTCACAGTCTCAGGATACAGGGTAGGACATTTAGGACTGAGATGAGGAGAAATTTCTTCACTCAGAGGGTGGTGAACCTGTGGAATTCTCTACCACAGAAGGCTGTGGAGGCCAAGTCACTGAATATATTTAAGAAGGAGCTAGATAGATTTCTAGACACAAAAGGCATCAAGGGTAATGGGGAGAGAGCGGGAATATGGTATTGAGATAGAGGATCAGCCATGATCATACTGAATGGCGGAGCAGGCTCGAAGGGCCGAATGGTCTACTCCTGCTCCCATTTTCTGTGTTTCTATGTTTCTAATGGCCCAGGCTCCACCTCAGGCCTGTGCTGCATTCGCTGATCTCACTTGGCGTGATACTGAGCCCCTACACACAGAGTAGGAAAGGCCCAGGCTCCACCTCAGGCCTGTGCAGCGTTCGCTGATCTCACTTGGCGTGATACTGAGCCCCCACACACAGAGCAGGAAAGGCCCAGGCTCCACCTCAGGCCTGTGCAGCGTTCGCTGATCTCACTTGGCGTGATACTGAGCCCCCACACAGAGCAGGAAAGGCCCAGGCTCCACCTCAGGCCTGTGCAGCGTTCGCTGATGTGGGGGAGAGAGCTCTAGGAGGTAGCCCCTGAACTGCTGGGTTGGAGTCTCTGTGAAGTCAGAGGTGCAAACCGACAGCTTTACCCACAATACTATACATTCAAGCTCCAAGCTGCCCATGGCACTTTACCAAATGATCCCTTGCCTGTTCAGACTCACAAGCCTGCACTGGCCGTTCGAGTTAGCTACCAAAGGACTTGGAATATCCTGACTTTGGGCCCTTGTCTTTACTGAGTCAGATGACAGTGGGGGACATTTCAGATAGGCAGAATGTGTGTGGACCTGGATCAGGGGCTTCAGAAGAGGAGAGAAGAGAAAGAAATTTTGTTCATTCATGGGATGTGGGCATCGCTGATAAGTCCAGCATTTATTGCCCTTGAGAAGGTGGTGGTGAGCCGCCTTCTTGAACGGCTGTAGTCCGTGTGGTGAAGGTTCTCCCACAGTGCTGTTAGGAAGGGAGTTCCAGGATTTTGACCCAGCGACGATGAAGGAACGGCGATATATTTCCAAGTCAGGATGGTGTGTGACTTGGAGGGGAACGTGCAGGTGGTGTTGTTCCCATGACCCTGCTGCTCTTGTCCTTCTAGATGGTAGAGGTCGCGGGTTTGGGAGGTGCTGTCAAAGAAGCCTTGGTAAGTTGCTGCAGTGCATCCTGTGGATGGTACACACTGCAGCCACTGTGCACCGGTGGTGAAGGGAGTGAATGTTTAGGGTGGTGGATGGGGTGCCAATCAAGCGGGCTGCTTTATCCTGTATGGTGTCGAGCTTCTTGAGTGTTGTTGGAGTTGCACTCATCCAGGCAAGTGGAGAGTATTCCATCACACTCCTGACTTGTGCCTTGTAGATGGTGGAAAGGCTTTGGATAGTCAGGAGGTGAGTCACTCGCCACAGAATACCCAGCCTCTGACCTGCTCTTGTAGCCACAGTATTTATGTGGCTGGTCCAGTCGTGTTTCTGGTCAATGATGACCCCCAGGATGTTGATGGTGGGGGATTCGGTGATGGTAATGCTGTTGAATGTCAAGGGGAGGTGCTTAGACTCTCTCTTGTTGGAGATGGTCATTGCCTGGCACTTATCTGGCGCGAATGTTACTTGCCACTTATGAGCCCAAGCCTTGATGTTGTCCAGGTCTTGCTGCATGCGGGCTCGGACTGCTTCATTATTTGAGGGGTTGCGAATGGAACTGAACACTGTGGAATCATCAGTGAACATCCTCATTTCTGACCTTATGATGGAGGGAAGGTCATTGATGAAGCAGCTGAAGATGGTTGGGCCTAGGACACTGCCCTGAGGAACTCCTGCAGCAATGTCCTGGGGCTGAGATGATTGGCCTCCGACAACCACTGCCATCTTCCTTTGTGCTAGGTATGACTCCAGCCACTGGAGAGTTTTCCCCCTGATTCCCATTGACGTCAATTTTACTCGGGCTGCTTGGTGCCACACTCGATCAAATGCTGCCTTGATGTCAAGGGCAGTCACTCTCACCTCACCTCTGGAATTCAGCTCTTTTGTCCATGTTTGGACCAAGGCTGTAATGAGGTCTGGAGCCGAGTGGTCCTGGCGGAACCCAAACTGAGCATCGGTGAGCAGGTTATTGGTGAATAAGTGCCACTTGATAGCACTGTCGACGACACCTTCCATCACTTTGCTGATGATTGAGAGTAGACTGATGGGGCGGTAATTGGCCGGATTGGATTTGTCCTGCTTTTTGTGGACAGGACAAAGCTGGGCAACTTTCCACATTGTCGGATAGATGCCAGTGTTGTAGCTGTACTGGAACAGCTTGGCTGGAGGCGCAGCTAGTTCTGGAGCACAAGTCTTCAGCACTGCAGCCGGGATGTTGTCGGGGCCCATAGCCTTTGCTGTATCCAGTGCACTCAGCCATTTCTTGATATCACATGGAGTGAATCGAATTGGCCGAAGACTGGCTTCCGTGATGGTGGGGATATCGGGAGGAGGCCGAGATGGATCATCCACTCAGCACTTCTGGCTGAAGATGGTTGCAAACACTAGTGTAAAGATGTGCACTAAGTGTAAAGATGTACACAATGTCACTAAATGTGCAGATGTGTACAATGTGCCTTTATTATCTGACCTTCGTTTATTAGCCGAAGCATAGAATATAGGAGCAGGGAGGTTATGTTAGAACTGTATAAAACACTAGTTAGGCCACAGCTTGAGTACTGTGTACAGTTCTGGTCACCACATTACAGGAAGGATGTGATTGCACTAGAGAGAGTATAGAGGGGATTTACGAGGATGTTGCCTGGACTGGAGAATTTTACCTATGAGGAAAGATTGGATAGGCTGGGGTTGTTTTCTTTGGAACAGAGGAGGCTGAGGGGAGATTTAATTGAGGTGTATAAAATTGTGAGGGGCCTAGATAGAGTGGATAGGAAGAATCTAGTTCCCTTAGCGGAGAGGTCAATAACCAGGGGACATAGATTTAAAGTGATTGGTTGAAAGATTAGAGAGGAGCTGAGGAGAAATGTTTTCACCCAGAGGGTGGTGGGGGTCTGGAACTCACTGCCTGAAAGGTGGTGGAGGCAGAAACCCTCCATCGCATTTAAAAAGTACTTGGATATGCACTTGAAGTGCCGTAACCTACAAGGCTGCGGACCAGGTGCTGAAAAGCGGTAGCTGTTTTTCGACCGGCACAGAAACGATGGGCTGAACGGCCTCCTTCCACGCCGTAAATTTTTCTATAATGTCACTGAAGGTACAGACGTACACATTGACAGTAAGCCTACACATGTGCATAATGTCACTAAATGTACAGATGTGCACAATATCACTAAATGTAGAGATGTACACAGTGTAATAAATGTACAAATGTGCACAATGCCACTAAATGTATGTGTGCACAATGCTGGTAAACATGTAGTTGTGCACAATGCCAGTAAGTTTACAGATGTACACAATGTTATTAACTATACAGATAGTACACAATTACACTAAATGTACAGATGTACAGAATGTCACTAATGTACAGGTGTACACAATGCCAGTAAGCCTATAGATGTACATAATGCTAGTATACTTTCAGATGTGCACAATGTCACTAAATGTACAGATGTGCACAGTGTGACTAAATGTACAGATGTGCACCGTGTGACTAAATGTACAGATGTGCACAGTGTGACTAAATATATACATGTGCACATGTCACTAACAGTACAGATGTGCAAAGTGTGACAAAATGTACACATGCAGAATGTCACAACAGTACAGATGTGCACAGTGTGACTAAATGTGCACATGTGCAGAATGTCACTAACAGTACAGATGTGCACAGTGTGACTAAATGTGCACATGTGCAGAATGTCACAAACAATACAGATGTGCACAGTGTCAATAAGGAGTCTCTCAACTGGTGTCAGATGTCCATAATTTTATTGGGTACTTTATTTTTAAAGGATGTAGTCCTTATGCTGCTAAGCAGAAACATACACAATCAAACATCATGATAGATGAGACCCGTTGCAGCTTTATTTATTGTACATATAGTGCTTGATCTTAGGATAATGTGTCTGTATCGAAGTTCTCTACTCGCTGTTTTAAAATAAACTATCAAACAATTTGGTTACAATAACTGTAGCAGAATGAAACGAAACCCCGAGTATCACCAAACTGACTCGTGAATATCACATTAATGTGCTGACTAACACACAGCAAATGTACCAGAGTAGCATTAAACCCACATATTCCCAAACTCTGTTCAGATATGTTGCTATGCCAATTTGCAGTTGAAGATACTTTCTGATTAATGATACATTATCTTCCCCTTCTGTCGTTCTTTCGCATGTTGCACATAATCCTGGTCTCAGCTGGATTAGTTAGTGACTGCTTTTTACTAACTTGGCTGTTTTCATAAATTGCATCTGAAACAAAAAGCAGATAAATATTAGATGGCAGATAGAACTATTCAATTAATTCATTAAAGAAAAGAAAGAGCTTACATTTATGTAGCAAATTTCATGACCTCAGGACATACCAAAGCACTTCACTGCCAAACAAATAATTTGAAGTGCAGCTACAGTTGTAATATAGGGAACAGGGCAGCCAATTTGCACACAGCAAGGTGCCACAAACAGCAATGAGATAAATGACCAGATAATTTAGTTTTGGTGATGCTCGTTGAGGGATAGATATTGGCCAGGACACAGGGCAGAACTCCCCAGATATTTCATACCCACCCCAAATGCCAGGCTTTGGTTTAGCATCTTATCTGAAAGACGACACCTCCAATAGTGCAGCTGTAAAGTGTCAGTCTACATTATGTGCTTAAGTCCTGCAAGTGTGAGTTATATACCCATCTAATAACAATCTTTTAATGTGTTACTATTATATACCCATCTAATAACAATCTGTTAATGTGTTACCGTTATAGACCCATCTAATAACAATCTGTTAATGTGTTACCATTATATACCCATCTAATAACAATCTGTTAATGTGTTACCATTATATACCCATCTAATAACAATCTGTTAATGTGTTACCATTATATTCCCATCTAATAACAATCTGTTAATGTGTTACCATTATATACCCATCTAATAACAATCTGTTAATGTGTTACCATTATATACCCATCTAATAACAATCTGATAGTGTGTTACCATTATATACTCATCTAATAACAATCTGTTAATGTGTTACCGTTATAGACCCATCTAATAACAATCTGTTAATGTGTTACCATTATATACCCATCTAATAACAATCTGTTAATGTGTTACCATTATATTCCCATCTAATAACAATCTGTTAATGTGTTACCATTATATACCCATCTAATAACAATCTGTTAATGTGTTACTATTATATTCCCATCTAATAACAATCTGTTAATGTGTTACCATTATATACCCATCTAATAACAATCTGTTAATGTGTTACCATTATATACCCATCTAATAACAATCTGTTAATGTGTTACCATCATATACCCATCTAATAACAATCTGTTAATGTGTTACTATTATATACCCATCTAATAACAATCTGTTAATGTGTTACCATTATATTCCCATCTAATAACAATCTGTTAATGTGTTACCGTTATATACCCATCTAATAACAATCTGTTAATGTGTTACTATTATATACCCATCTAATAACAATCTGTTAATGTGTTACCATTATATTCCCATCTAATAACAATCTGTTAATGTGTTACCGTTATATACCCATCTAATAACAATCTGTTAATGTGTTACCATTATATTCCCATCTAATAACAATCTGTTAATGTGTTACCGTTATATTCCCATCTAATAACAATCTGTTAATGTGTTACCATTATATACCCATCTAATAACAATCTGTTAATGTTTTACTGTTATATACCCATCTAATAACAATCTATTAATATGTTACCGCTATTTTTTTTTATTCGTTCATGAGATGTTGGCGTCGCTGGCGAGGCTGGCATTTATTGTCGATCCCTAATTGCCCTTGAGAAGGTGGTGGTGAGCTGCCTTCCTGAAGAGCTGCAGTCCGTGTGGTGAAGGTTCTCCCACAGTGCTGTTAGGAAGGGAGTTCCAGGATTTTGACCCAGCGACGATGAAGGAACGGCGATATATTTCCAAGTCAGGATGGTGTGTGACTTGCAGGGGAACGTGCAGGTGGTGGTGTTCCCATGTGCCTGCTGCCCTTGTCCTTCTAGGTGGTAGAGGTCGCGGGTTTGGGAGGTGCTGTCGAAGAAGTCTTGGCGAGTTGCTGCAGTGCATCCTGTGGATGGTACACACTGCAGCCACTGTGCGCCGGTGGTGAAGGAAGTGAATGTTTAGGGTGGTGGATGGGGTGCCAATCAAACGGGCTGCTTGGTCCTGGATGGTGTCGAGCTTCTTGAGTGTTGTTGGAGTTGCTCTCATCCAGGCAAGTGGAGAGTATTCCATCACACTCCTGACTTGTGCCTTGCAGATGGTGGAAAGGCTTTGGGGAGTCAGGAGGTGAGTCACTCACCACAGAATACCCAGCCTCTGACCTGCTCTTGTAGTCACAGCATTTATATGGCTGGTCCAGTCGCGTTTCTGGTCAATGGTGACCCCCAGGATGTTGATGGTGGGGGATTCAGCGATGGTAATGCCGTTGAATGTCAAGGGGAGGTGGTTAGACTCTCTCTTGTTGGAGATGGTCATTGCTTGGCACTTATCTGGCGCGAATGTTACTTGCCACTTATGAGCCCAAGCCTTGATGTTGTCCAGGTCTTGCTGCATGCGGGCTCGGACTGCTTCATTATTTGAGGGGTTGCGAATGGAACTGAACACTGTGGAATCATCAGCGAACATCCCCATTTCTGACCTTATGATGGAGGGAAGGTCATTGATGAAGCAGCTGAAGATGGTTGGGCCTAGGACACTGCTCTGAGGAACTCCTGCAGCAATGTCCTGGGGCTGAGATGATTGGCCTCCAACAACCACTGCCATCTTCCTTTGTGCTAGGTATGACTCCAGCCACTGGAGAATTTTCCCCTGATTCCCATTGACTTCAATTTTACTAGGGATCCTTTGTGCCACACTCGGTCAAATGCCGCCTTGAAGTCAAGGACAGCCACTCTCACCTCACCTCTGGAATTCAGCTCTTTTGTCCATGTTTGGACCAAGGCTGTAATGAGGTCTGGAGCCGAGTGGTCCTGGTGGAACCCAAACTGAGCATCGGTGAGCAGGTTATTGGTGAGTAAGTGCCGCCTGATAGCACTGTCGATGACACCTTCCATCACTTTACTGATGATTGAGGTTAGACTGTTATACCCATTATATACCCATCCCGTTATATACCCATCCAAAAACAATCTGTTAATGTATAACCATTATATACCCATCAAAGAACAATCTGTTAATGTGTTACCGTTATATACCCATCTAATAACAATCTGTTACTGTGTTACCGTCATACACCCATCTAATAACAATTAGTTAATGTGTTACCGTTATATACCCATCTAATAACAATTAGTTAATGTGTTCCCTTTTAAGAAAGGAGAGAGAGGGAAATCAGGGAATTATAGACCAGTTAGCCTAACATCTGTTGTGGGGAAAATGCTGGAGTCTATAATTAAGGATAGGGTGACTGAACACCTCAAGAATTTTCAGTTGATCAGAGAGAGTCAGCATGAATTTGTGAAAGGTAGGTCGTGCCTGACAAACCTGACTGAATTTTTTGAAGAGGTGACTAAAGTAGTGGACAGGGGAATGTCAATGGATGTTATTTATATGGACTTCCAGAAGGCATTTGATAAGGTCCCACATAAGAGACTGTTAGCTAAGATAGAAGCCCATGGAATCGAGGGAAAAGTACGGACTTGGTTAGGAAGTTAGCTGAGCGAAAGGCGACAGAGAGTAGGAATAATGGGTAGGTACTCACATTGGCAGGATGTGACTAGTGGAGTCCCACAGGGATCTATCTTGGGGCCTCAATTATTCACAATATTTATTAACGACTTAGATGAAGGCATAGAAAGTCTCATATCGAAGTTTGCCGATGACACAAAGATTGGTGGCATTGTAAGCAGTGCAGATGAAAACATTAAATTACAAAGGGAAATTGATAGATTAGGCAAATGGGCAAAACTGTGGCAAATGGAATTCAATGTCGACAAATGTGAGGTCACCCACTTTGGATCAAAAAAGGATAGAACAGGGTACTTTCTAAATGGTAAAAAGTTAAAAACAGTGCATGTCCAAAGGGACTTAGGGGTTCAGGCACATAGATCATTGAAGTGTCATGAACAGGTGCAGAAAATAATCAATAAGGCTAATGGAATGCTCTCGCAGACTAGAATACAAGGGGGAAGAAGTTATGCTGCAGCTATACAAAACCCTGGTTAGACCGCACCTGGAGTACTGTGAGCAGTTCTGGGCACCGCACCTACGGAAGGACATATTGGCCTTAGAGGGAGTGCAGCGTAGGTTTACTAGAATGAAGGGTTAAGTTACGAGGAGAGATTACACCAATTGGGGTTGTATTCTCGGGAGTTTCAAAGGTTAAGGGGTGATCTGATCGAAGTTTATAAGATATTAAGGGGAACAGATAGGAAGGATAGAGAACACAGTGTGCTGAGAGTTCGGTACGTGTGGGAGTTTGGTGAAGTGGGGGAAGGAGGTGCTGCTTTGCCTTGCTTTTCCTGCAGAGCGGTAGTGGACCTGAGAGCGGTGAGCGGCAGGAGAGAGCGAGACCAGAGCGGGGATAAAAACAGCGCGGAGAGAGCGAGAGTTCAGTCGGTGAGCGGCGGGAGAGAGCGAGACCAGAGCGGGGATATAAACAGCGCGGAGAGAGCGAGACCAGAGCTTACTCTGAGAGCGAGACTCTGAGACCAGCGGCAGTTCGGGGTGACGTCACCAGTCAGAAAGTGACGCGGCACAGGGGAGGCAGCTGATTGGTGAGTAGGTTCAGGTGAGTATTTCTACCATTTTACTGTAAGTAAAGTAATAAGAAAGGGAAGATCTGCAGGTTTTATAGCAGATAGTGTTTTTTTTTAGTGAACCTAGGTCCCTAGTATAGTTAACATTTTCTAATTTCAACGTAATTTAAAAGGGGTAACTCAGCTAAGGCAAGTCATGGCAGCAGACCTCGCACCCGTGATATGCTCCTCCTGCAAGATGTGGGAAGTCATGGACACTACCAGTGTCCCTGCCGACCATGTGTGCGGGAAGTGTGTCCACCTGCAGCTACTGACCGATCGTATCTCGGAGCTGGAGCTGCGGGTGGACTCACTGTGGAGCATCCGCGATGCAGAGAAACTCGTGGATAGCACGTTTAGCGAGTTGGTCACACCGCAGGTAAAGGCAGTACAGGCAGGAAGTGAATGGGTGACCACCAGGAAGAGTAAGAGGTGCAGGCAGGTAGTGCAGGGGTCCCCTGTGGCCATCCCCCTCTCAAACAGGTATACCGTTTTGGATACTGTTGTGGGAGATGGCTCACCAGGGGAAGGTGACAGCGGCCAGGTTCATGGCACCGTGGCTGGCTCTGCTGCACAGGAGGGCAGGAAAAAGAGTGGCAGAGCTATAGTGATAGGGGACTCAATTGTAAGGGGAATAGACAGGCGTTTCTGCGGCCGCAACCGAGACTCCAGGATGGTGTGTTGCCTCCCTGGTGCAAGGATCAAGGATGTCTCGGAGCGGCTACAGAACATTTTGGAGGGGGAGGGCGAACAGCCAGCTGTCGTGGTGCACATAGGCACCAACGATATAGGTAAAAAAGGGGATGAGGTCCTAAAAGCGGAATATAGGGAGTTAGGAGGTAAATTAAAAAATAGGACCTCAAAGGTAGTAATCTCAGGATTGCTGCCAGTGCCACGTGCTAGTCAGAGTAGAAATAGGAGGATATTTCAAATGAATACGTGGCTAGAGGAATGGTGCAAGGGGGAGGGATTCAAATTCCTGGGACACTGGAAACGGTTCTGGGGGAGGTGGGACCAGTACAAACCGGACGGTCTGCACCTGGGCAGGGCCGGGACCGCTGTCCTAGGAGGAGTGTTTGCTAGTGCTGTTGGGGAGGGTTTAAACTAAAGTGGCAGGGGGTTGGGAACCTGAGCAGGGAGAGAGAGGAAAGCGTAACAGGAAGGGACAGAAGGTATGGAGTAATAGGTAAAGTGTTAAAAAAGGAAAAAGCAGGAACTAAGCGTCACAAAACAGATTTGAAAGTTCTTTATCTGAATGCACGTAGCATTCGTAATAAAATGGACGAGTTAACGGCACAAATAACTACGTATGGGTATGATCTTGTGGCCATTACAGAAACATGGCTGCAGGGTGACAACGACTGGGAATTAAATATGCCAGGGTATTTAACAATCAGGAAGGACAGGCAGGAAGGAAGGGGAGGTGGGGTGGCTATGTTAATAAAGGAAGGAATCACTGTAATACAGAAAAATGATATTGGGACAAAGCATCAAGATAATGAAACAGTTTGGGTGGAGATAAGGAATAATAAGGGAAAAAAAACATTAGTGGGCGTAGTATATAGGCCTCCTAATAGTTGCAACTCTGCTGGAAGAAGTATTAATCAGGAGATAGTCGGGGCATGTAATAAGGGAACAGCCATAATTATGGGGGATTTTAATTATCATATTAACTGGACAAATCAAATTGGGCAGAGCAGCCTTGAGGACGAGTTCATTGAGTGCATCAGGGATGGATTTCTTGAGCAGTATGTAACTGATCCTACAAGGGGGCAGGCAACCTTGGACCTGGTCCTGTGTAATGAGTCAGGATTAATTAATAATGTCCTAGTTAAGGATCCCCTTGGAACGAGCGACCACAACATGGTTGAATTCCATATCCAATTAGAGGGTGAGAAGGTTGATTCTCAAACAAGCGTACTGAGCTTGAATAAAGGAGTCTATGATGGTATGAGAGCGGAATTGATTAAAGTGGACTGGGAAAATAGATTAAAGGGTAAGACGGTACATGAGCAGTGGTGTTCATTTAGGGAGTTATTTTACAACTTTCAAAATAAATATATTCCACTGAGGAAAAAAGGGTGTAAAAGAAATGACAGCCATCCGTGGCTAAGTAAAGAAATCAAGGATAGTATCCGACTAAAAACAAGGACATATAAGGTAGCCAAACTTAGTGGGAGGATAGAAGATTGGGAATTCTTCAAAAGACAGCAAAAAGTAACTAAAGGATTGATTAAGAAAGGGAAGTTAGATTATGAAAAGAAATTAGTAAAAAATATAAAAACAGATAGCAAGAGTTTCTATAGTTATATAAAAAGAAAAAGGGTGGCTAAGGCAAACGTAGGTCCTTTAGAGGATGAGACCGGGAAATTAATGGTGGGAAACATGGAGATGGCAAAAATGCTGAACAAATATTTTGTTTCAGTCTTTACAGTAGAGGACACTAAGAATATCCCAACACTGGACAAACAGGGGGCTCTAGGGGGGGAGGAGCTAAATACGATTAAAATCACTCAGGAGATGGTACTCAGTAAATTAATGGGACTCAAGGCGGATAAATCCCCTGGACCTGATGGCTTCCATCCTAGGGTCTTGAGGGAAGTGGCAGTAGGGATTGTGGATGCTTTGGTGATAGTTTTCCAAAATTCCCTGGACTCAGGAGAGGTCCCGGCAGATTGGAAAACTGCTAATGTAACACCGTTATTTAAAAAGGGTAGTAGGCAGAAGGCTGGAAATTATAGGCCAGTTAGCTTAACATCTGTGGTGGGTAAAATTTTGGAGTCTATTATTAAGGAGACAGTAACGGAACATTTAGATAAGCATAATTTAATAGGACAAAGTCAGCATGGCTTTATGAAGGGGAAGTCATGTCTGACAAATTTGCTTGAGTTCTTTGAGGATATAACGTATAGGGTGGATAAAGGGGAACCAGTGGACATAGTGTATTTAGACTTCCAGAAGGCATTCGACAAGGTGCCACATAAAAGATTATTACTTAAGATAAAAAATCACGGGATTGGGGGTAATATTCTGGCATGGGTGGAGGATTGGTTATCGAACAGGAAGCAGAGAGTTGGGATAAATGGTTCATTTTCGGACTGGCAACCAGTAACCAGTGGTGTTCCACAGGGGTCGGTGCTGGGTCCCCAACTCTTTACAATCTATATTAACGATTTGGAGGAGGGGAGCGAGTGCAACATATCAAAATTTGCAGATGATACAAAGATGGGAGGGAAAGTAGAGAGTGAGGAGGACATAAAAAACCTGCAAGGGGATATAGACAGGCTGGGTGAGTGGGCGGAGATTTGGCAGATGCAATATAATATTGGAAAATGTGAGGTTATGCACTTTGGCAGGAAAAATCAGAGAGCAAGTTATTTTCTTAATGGCGAGAGACTGGAAAGTACTGCAGTACAAAGGGATCTGGGGGTCCTAGTGCAAGAAAATCAAAAAGTTGGTATGCAGGTGCAGCAGGTGATCAAGAAAGCCAACGGAATGTTGGCTTTTATTGCTAGGGGGATAGAATATAAAAACAAGGAGGTATTGCTGCAGTTATATAAGGTATTGGTGAGACCGCACCTGGAATACTGCATACAGTTTTGGTCTCCATACTTAAGAAAAGACATACTTGCTCTCGAGGCAGTACAAAGAAGGTTCACTCGGTTAATCCCGGGGATGAGGGGGCGGACATATGAGGAGAGGTTGAGTAGATTGGGACTCTACTCATTGGAGTTCAGAAGAATGAGAGGCGATCTTATTGAAACATATAAGATTGTGAAGGGTCTTGATCGGGTGGATGCAGTAAGGATGTTCCCAAAGATGGGTGAAACTAGAACTAGGGGGCATAATCTTAGAATAAGGGGCTGCTCTTTCAAAACTGAGATGAGGAGAAACTTCTTCACTCAGAGGGTGGTGGGTCTGTGGAATTTGCTGCCCCAGGAAGCTGTGGAAGCTACATCATTAGATAAATTTAAAACAGAAAGAGACAGTTTCCAAGAAGTAAAGGGAATTCGGGGTGATGGGGAGCGGGCAGGAAATTGGACATGAAGCTGAGTTCGGATCGGTCAATGCCCTGTGGGTGGCGGAGAGGGCCCAGGGGCTATGTGGCCGGGTCCTGCTCCGACTTCTTGTGTTCTTTAGATTTGTGGTTGGGATCAGATCAGCCATGATCTTATTGAATGGCGGAGCAGGCTCGAGGGGCCGATTGGCCTACTCCTGCTCCAATTTCTTATGTTCTTATGTTCTTATTTCCGCGGGTTGGGGATTCTAGGAGTAGGAGGCACAGTCTAAAAATTAGGGCCAGACCTTTCAGGAGCGAGATTAGAAAACATTTCGACACACAAAGGGTGGTAGAAGTTTGGAACTCTATTCCGCAAACGGCAATTGATACTAGCTCAATTGCTAAATTTAAATCTGAAATAGATAGCTTTTTGGCAACCAAAGGTATTAAGGGATATGGGCCAAAGGCGGGTATATGGAGTTAGATCACAGATCAGCCATGATCTTATCAAATGGTGGAGCAGGCACGAGGGGCTGAATGGCCTACTCCTGTTCCGATGTTCCGATATACCCATCTAACAACAATCTGTTAATGTGTTACCATTATATACCCATCTAATAACAATCTGATAGTGTGTTACCATTATATACCCATCTAATAACAATCTGTTAATGTGTTACCATGATATACCCACCTAATAACAATCTGTTAATGTGTTACCATTATAGACCCATCTAATAACAATCTGATAGTGTGTTACCATTATATACCCATCTAATAACAATCTGTTAATGTGTTAATATTATATACCCATCTAATAACAATCTGTTAATGTGTTACCATTATATACCCATCTAATAACAATCTGATAGTGTGTTACCATTATATACCCATCTAATAACAATCTGTTAATGTGTTACCATGATATACCCACCTAATAACAATCTGTTAATGTGTTACCATGATATACCCACCTAATAACAATCTGTTGATGTGTTACCATTATAGACCCATCTAATAACAATCTGATAGTGTGTTACCATTATATACCCATCTAATAACAATCTGTTAATGTGTTACCATTATATACCCAGCTAATAACAATCTGATAGTGTGTTACCATTATATACCCATCTAATAACAATCTGTTAATGTGTTACCATTATATACCCATCTAATAACAATCTGTTAATGTGTTACCATTATATACCCATCTAATAACAATCTGTTAATGTGTTACCATTATATACCCATCTAATAACAATCTGATAGTGTGTTACCATTATATACCCATCTAATAACAATCTGTTAATGTGGTACCATTATATACCCATCTAATAACAATCTGTTAATGTGTTACCATCATATACCCATCTAATAACAATCTGTTAATGTGTTACCATCATATACCCATCTAATAACAATCTGTTAATGTGTTACCATCATATACCCATCTAATAACAATCTGTTAATGTGTTACCATTATATACCCATCTAATAACAATCTGTTAATGTGTTACCATTATATACCCATCTAATAACAATCTGTTAATGTGTTACCATCATATACCCATCTAATAACAATCTGTTAATGTGTTACCATTATATACCCATCTAATAACAATCTGTTAATGTGTTACCATCATATACCCATCTAATAACAATCTGTTAATGTGTTACCATCATATACCCATCTAATAACAATCTGTTAATGTGTTACCATCATATACCCATCTAATAACAATCTGTTAATGTGTTACCATTATATACCCATCTAATAACAATATGTTAGTGTATTACCATTATATACCCATCTAATAACAATCTGTTAATGTGTTACCATTATATACCCACCTAATAACAATCTGTTAATGTGTTACCGTTATATACCCATCCAATAACAATCTGTTAATGTGTTACCGTTATATACCCATCTAATAACAATCTGTTAATGTGTTACCATTATATACCCACCTAATAACAATCTGTTAATGTGTTATCATTATATACCCATCTAATAACAATCTGTTAACGCGTTAATATTATATACCCATCTAATAACAATCTGTTAATGTGTTACCATTATATACCCATCTAATAACAATCTGTTAGTGTGTTACCATTATATACCCATCTAATAACAATCTGTTAATGTGTTACCATTATATACCCATCTAATAACAATCTGATAGTGTGTTACCATTATATACCCATCTAATAACAATCTGTTAATGTGTTACCATCATATACCCATCTAATAACAATCTGTTAATGTGTTACCATCATATACCCATCTAATAACAATCTGTTAATGTGTTACTATTATATACCCATCTAATAACAATATGTTAGTGTATTACCATTATATACCCATCTAATAACAATCTGTTAATGTGTTACCATTATATACCCACCTAATAACAATCTGTTAATGTGTTACCGTTATATACCCATCCAATAACAATCTGTTAATGTGTTACCGTTATATACCCATCTAATAACAATCTGTTAATGTGTTACCATTATATACCCATCTAATAACAATCTGTTAATGTGTTACCGTTATATACCCATCTAATAACAATCTGTTAATGTGTTACCATTATATACCCACCTAATAACAATCTGTTAATGTGTTATCATTATATACCCATCTAATAACAATCTGTTAACGCGTTAATATTATATACCCATCTAATAACAATCTGTTAATGTGTTACCATTATATACCCATCTAATAACAATCTGTTAGTGTGTTACCATTATATACCCATCCAATAACAATCTGTTAATGTGTTACCATTATATACCCATCTAATAACAATCTGTTAATGTGTTAATATTATATACCCATCTAATAACAATGTGTTAATGTGTTACCATTATATACCCATCTAATAACAATCTGTTAGTGTGTTACCATTATATACCCATCCAATAACAATCTGTTAATGTGTTACCATTATATACCCATCTAATAACAATCTGTTAATGTGTTAATATTATATACCCATCTAATAACAATCTGTTAATGTGTTACCATTATATACCCATCTAATAACAATCTGTTAATGTGTTACCATTATATACCCATCTAATAACAATCTGTTAATGTGTTACCATTATATACCCATCTAATAACAATCTGTTAATGTGTTAATATTATATACCCATCTAATAACAATCTGTTAATGCGTTACCATTATATACCCATCTAATAACAATCTGTTAATGTGTTACTTTTATATACCCATCTAATAATAATCTGTAGTGTGTTACCATTATATACCCATCTAATAACAATCTGTTAATGTGTTAATATTATATACCCATCTAATAACAATCTGTTAATGTGTTACTTTTATATACCCATCTAACAATAATCTGTTAGTGTGTTACTATTATATACTCATCTAATAACAATTTGTTAGTATGTTACCATTATATACCCATCTAATAACAATCTGTTAATGTGTTACCATTATATACCCATCTAATAACAATCTGTTAATGTGTTAATATTATATACCCATCTAATAATAATCTGTTAATGTGTTACCATTATATACCCATCTAATAACAATCTGTTAATGTGTTAATATTATATACCCATCCAATAACAATCTGTAGTGTGTTACCATTATATACCCATCTAATAATAATCTGTTAATGTGTTACCATTATATACCCATCTAATAACAATCTGTTAATGCGTTAATATTATATACCCATCCAATAACAATCTGTAGTGTGTTACCATTATATACCCATCTAATAACAATCTGTTAATGTGTTAATATTATATACCCATCCAATAACAATCTGTAGTGTGTTACCATTATATACCCATCTAATAACAATCTGTTAGTGTGTTACCATTATATACCCATCTAATAACAATCTGTTAATGTGTTAATATTATATACCCATCTAATAACAATCTGTTAATGTGTTACTTTTATATACCCATCTAACAATAATCTGTTAGTGTGTTACTATTATATACTCATCTAATAATAATCTGTTAGTGTGTTACCATTATATACCCATCTAACAATAATCTGTTAGTGTGTTACCATTATATACCCATCTAATAACAATCTGTTAGTGTGTTACCATTATATACCCATCTAATAACAATCTGTTAATGTGTTAATATTATATACCCATCCAATAACAATCTGTAGTGTGTTACCATTATATACCCATCTAATAATAATCTGTTAATGTGTTACCATTATCTACCCATCTAATAACAATCTGTTAATGTGTTGCCGTTATATACCCATCTAATAACAATCTGTTACTGTGTTACCATTATATTCCCATCTAATAACAATCTGTTAGTGTGTTACCATTATCTACCCATCTAATAACAATCTGTTAATGTGTTGCCGTTATATACCCATCTAATAACAATCTGTTAATGTGTTACCATTATATACCCATCTAATAACAATCTGTTAATGTGTTACCATTATATTCCCATCTAATAACAATCTGTTAATGTGTTACCATTATATTCCCATCTAATAACAATCTGTTAATGTGTTACCATTATATACTCATCTAATAACAATCTGTTAATGTGTTAACATTATCTACCCATCTAATAACAATCTGTTAATGTGTTGCCGTTATATACCCATCTAATAACAATCTAATAATGTGTTACTATTATATACCCATCTAATAACAATCTGTTAATGTGTTACCATTATATACTCATCTAATAACAATCTGTTAATGTGTTACCATTATCTACCCATCTAATAACAATCTGTTAATGTGTTGCCATTATATACCCATCTAATAACAATCTGTTAATGTGTTACCATTATATACCCATCCAATAACAATCTGTTAATGTGTTACCATTATATACCCATCTAATAACAATCTGTTAATGTGTTACCATTATATACCCATCTAATAACAATCTGTTAATGTGTTACTATTATATTCCCATCTAATAACAATCTGTTAATGTGTTACCATTATATTCCCATCTAATAACAATCTGTTAATGTGTTACCATTATATTCCCATCCAATAACAATCTGTTAATGTGTTACCATTATATACCCATCTAATAACAATCTGTTAATGTGTTACTATTATATTCCCATCTAATAACAATCTGTTAATGTGTTACCATTATCTACCCATCTAATAACAATCTGTTAATGTGTTACCATTATATACCCATCCAATAACAATCTGTTAATGTGTTACCATTATATACCCATCTAATAACAATCTGTTAATGTGTTACTATTATATTCCCATCTAATAACAATCTGTTAATGTGTTACCATTATATTCCCATCTAATAACAATCTGTTAATGTGTTACCATTATATTCCCATCCAATAACAATCTGTTAATGTGTTACTATTATATACCCATCTAATAACAATCTGTTAATGTGTTACCATTGTATACCCATCTGGTAACAGTCTGTTAATCTGTTACTGTTATATACCCATAATCTAGTTATATTCTTTTAATGACTTACTGTCATAAACATACCCAATAATATCGCAGTGTTAGAATTGTTCTACGTAGCATTGTGTTCGTGCTTTATTGCTGTATACATACCACTCTCCTTGGAGGCTTTCAATGCTTGCTTCTTCCACCGGTAACACAACACAATGATGATTGTGTAGCCTAAGTACCCCGGATAGCCGCCATACCCTATGTATCCATAGCCTGCTGGGTTTGGTCTTGATGGTGCTGCTATGAATGGAATAATTTAGTAATGAATGAGCACTGTCACAGAAACACTAGAGATTTTAGCACAGAGGGAGGATGTTCCATACCCATCTAATACCCATCTTTGCTGAATTGAGACCCCCTTGGGTATTTTATAGAGTTTCATTTCCTCCTTTTCACCCAAACTAAACCCGTTTTCCAGTCCTCCCTCCAACCCACAAGACCTTTTTACATATTTTAGGCAATTATTCAGTCCTTTTTGAATGCTGTAATTGGATTTGCATCAATCACTACTTTTGGCAAATCATTCTACATTCAGAGAAAGTCTCTTCTAAACTCCCTTTTATGCTTCCAGTGCGTATTTTGTATCCAAGCAACTTGAGATAAAGGCTAACATTCCATTATTCTTTTTAATAATTTTTTGTACCTGTCCACTAGCTTTTAGTTTTTCTTTATTTGGACCCTAAGGGCCCGATATTACCATGGCGGCGGGTTCACGGTGGGGGGTCGATTGGGCGCGAGGGTAACGCGCCCGGTGAAATCAGTCTGCCCCGCGCGCAATCGCAGGCTTATTGGATCCACTTACCTGTTGTTCCGGGTTCCCCGCTGCTGAGCTGCGCAGCGGGCAGACTGCACATGCGCAGTAAGGTCTGTCAGCTGGAGGAGCTCTATTTAAAGGGGCAGTCCTCCACTGACTGATGCTGCAAGAAATAGGAAAAATTACAGCATGGAGCAGCCCAGGGGGAAGGCTGCTCCCAGGTTTAATGATGCCTCACTCCAGCTCTTATTGGATGGGGTGAGGAGGAGGGGGAGGACAGAGATCTTCCCCCCGGCGGGCGGGAGGAAGCAGCCTGCCTCTGCCACCAAGAAGGCCTCGAGGTGGCAGAGGAGGTCACCTGCACCACCAACATATCGCCCACCTGCATACAGTGCAGGAGGCGCTGCAATGACCTAAGTAGGTCAGCCAAAGTGAGTACACTTACTCATTCCCCTACACTCACTGCCCCCACCCCACATCTCCTTCTGCACTGCCAACATTACTCTGTCACATCACCCCTCACACCCACTCAAACCTCATCCTCATCTTACCTGCACATACTCACCTCGCCACTACCACTCAACCCAATCCTCATTCAATCTCACGGCTCTATCTCATACTCACCCTCTCATGCATCTCTTTCACAGTCAGCCTCACTCAACCTGCCACTACCTGTGCTGCAGCCACAGGACATGCATCACATATGTGCAGTAGGCAGCGTAAGGCAAACGTGTCGTGAGCATGAAGGGGATGCACGAGGGTGTTTGAGGGTTTGTCATGGTTTTTACTTATATTTAATTTCTGAGCAACTCACATTACATATTATATTGGCACCACTACTGCCACATCTTTGCAAATCTTGTCTGGTTTGTGCAATAATGCCCTTTCCTGAGGATCACAATGAAGACCCACACTGATGCCACCCATTGTGTCACTGCAGAGTGGGTGTAGGTGTATTTGCAGGGCTCTTATGTGCAGACGACTGAGAGACGTCGGCGATGTCCCCGGTGGCACCCTGGAAGGATGCGGAGGAGAAGTTGTTGAGGGCAGTGGTGACTTTGACAGCGACAGGTAAGAAGATGGTGCTCGGGCCAGCCGGGAGCAGCTCGGCATGAAGGAGGCTGCAGATGTCCACGACTACATGTCGAGTGACTCAGCCTCCGTGTGCACTGCTGCTCAGAGAGGTCCAGGAAGCTGAGCCTCGGTCTGTGGACCCTGTGGCGAGGGTAGTGCCCTCTGCGACGCATCTCTCTCTGCGGTTGCCCTCCCTCCTGCTGTGCAGGTGGGTGTGTCACAGCACTGTATTGTGGAGCTCCACGTGTCAGAGTGGACGGCGTGGCCGGCGAGGCTGGTGATGCTGTTCACCCTCCGAGGAGGTCATGACTGCAGCTACGGTGGCCCCCATCCGAGATGTGCATCTGAGGGGGTCCGCAAAGTAGGTACATGTGTCTGGACCCCGGGGTAAGTGTGCAGGTTGGTGAATTTTGTTGTTAGGAGGAGGGTGGTGGAGGCCAAATTTTGTCCAAAGTGACAGAGTGGCCTCCTGCAATGAGTGAGGGTCTTCCCCCCCCCCCACCTGTCAAATGGACCTTTGCAGCTGCCACAGGCTGATGGCTGCAACACGTCCATTTCAACTAGGAGTGTTTCCCCCAGTACGGGAAACAGTCCCAGTTGTTTGCAACATCCAATCCCTCCTAAAATATCACATTAATCAGGTCTCTAAACGACTTGAAATACCTAGACAAATACCTTAAGTGGTTGCCGCTGGCTTTAATTGCCGGCGGGAGTCCCACATGCGGGGGCTGCGCACGCATGTCAGCGCGTCAGTGGGGAACCCGGAAATGGAGCAGGTTGGAGCCGGGCTCCTGACCCACCCCGGGAATCCCCGATTTTCGTAGCCCCCCCGCCAGGAACGCACCCGATCGCGGGTGTGAAAATAGAGCCCTAAATCTCTCTGCTCCTCCACAGTTCCAGCTTCTTGCCATTTAGAAAATACTCTGATCTTTCTTAGGTCCTCTATCCTTAATTATAGACTCCAGTAATTTTCCGACAACAGATGTTAGGCTAACTGGTCTATAATTCCCTGGTTTCCCTCTTTCAACTTTTTTAAATAGCGGAATGAGATGTGCAATTTTCCCAGGAATCTCTACTAGGGCCTCAGCTTTTCACTATATTTATAAATGATTTCGATGAAGGAAATAGTCTAACCACCTCCCCTTGACATTCAACGGCATTACCATCGCCGAATCCCCCTGCCACAGTTTTTGCCCACTCACTTTGTCCCTTTGTAACTCGCTCCTCCCATCTATATTATTCATTTTGCCACCTAACTTGGTATCATCAGCAAACTTGGATATACAGATCTCTATTTTTTTTATTCGTTCACGGGATGTGGGCGTCGCTGGCGAGGCCGGCATTTATTGCCCATCCCTAATTGCCCTCGAGAAGGTGGTGGTGAGCCGCCTTCTTGAACCGCTGTAGTCCGTGTGGTGACGGTTCTCCCACAGTGCTGTTAGGAAGGGAGTTCCAGGATTTTGACCCAGCGACAATGAAGGAACGGCAATATATTTCCAAGTCGGGATGGTGTGTGACTTGGAGGGGAACGTGCAGGTGGTGTTGTTCCCATGCGCCTGCTGCTCTTGTCCTTCTAGGTGGTAGAGGTCGCGGGTTTGGGAGGTGCTGTCGAAGAAGCCTTGGCGAGTTGCTGCAGTGCATCCTGTGGATGGTACACACTGCAGCCACAGTGCGCCGGTGGTGAAGGGAGTGAATGTTTAGGGTGGTGGATGGGGTGCCAATCAAGCGGGCTGCTTTATCTTGGATGGTGTCGAGCTTCTTGAGTGTCGTTGGAGCTGCACTCATCCAGGCAAGTGGAGAGTATTCCATCACACTCCTGACTTGTGCCTTGTAGATGGTGGAAAGGCTTTGGGGAGTCAGGAGGTGAGTCACTCGCCACAGAATACCCAGCCTCTGACCTGCTCTCGTAGCCACAGTATTTATATGGCTGGTCCAGTTCAGTTTCTGGTCAATGGTGACCCCCAGGATGTTGATGGTGGGGGATTCGGCGATGGTAATGCCGTTGAATGTCAAGGGGAGGTGGTTAGACTATTTCCTTCATTGAAATCATTTATAAATATAGTGAAAAGCTGAGGCCCTAGTAGAGATTCCTGGGAAAATTGCACATCTCATTCCGCTATTTAAAAAAGTTGAAAGAGGGAAACCAGGGAATTATAGACCAGTTAGCCTAACATCTGTTGTCGGGAAATTACTGGAGTCTATAATTAAGGATAGAGTAACTGAACACCTTGAAAATTTTCAGCTGATCAGAGAGAGCCAGCATGACGAACCTGATTGAATTTTTTGAAGAGGTGACTAAAGTAGTGGACAGGGGAATGTCTATGGATGTTGTTTATATGGACTTCCAGAAGGCATTCAATAAAGTCCCTCACGAGAGACTGTTAACTAAAGTTGAAGCTCATGTAATTGAGGGCAAATTATTGACCTGGTTAGGAAATTGGCTGAACGGCAGGAGACAGAGAGTTGGGATAATGGGCCGGTACTAAAATTGGGAAGATTTGGGAATATTCTTTTCATTAAAAGTTCATCTGATTCTCTTATTTCTCCCTTTCTCTACCCATTTCATGTTCTATTTAGCCCCAAACAATGAGTCAACTGAAAATGTCACAGTGGTAGAGTGCATGATTTCAGCCTGGTAGACTAGAAAGAGGCGACAGATATGGGAAAAAGAAACAGAATTTTGAAACAAATCCATTATCCAAATCAAGCCGTGCACCTCTCTGTACCCAAGAGCAGCAAGGACGGTACTTTGAAGAGGTCACCTGCCTGCCCTCTAAGCCTAGAAATAGTGCTAGTCATAAGAGCTGAAGAACCTAAAAGGAACAAGGAGAAAAATTAAAGCTTTAAAAAAAAACAGGGATTTAATTAAAAAAGTGTAAACACACATGGAAAACTCCACTATAAGCAGTGTTGGGTAGCAATAATTTAAAAGGGCAAGCCTGGTTCATGGCACGAATGGTTATCTGAGCCTCTTGATTTGGGCAAGTATTCTTCTAGTTCACTCTAAGCCATCCTACTATTTTCTGAGGAAGATGTGACTAGTGGTGTCCCACAGGGATCTGTGTTGGGGCCTCAACTATTCACTGTATTTATTAACAACTTAGATAACGTGATAGAGAGCCACATAACAAAGTTTGCCAATGATACAAAGATAGGCAGCATTGTAAGCAGTGTCGATGGAAGCATAAAATTACAGAGAGATATTAATAGATTAAGTGAATGGGCAAAATTGTGGCAAATGGATTTCAATGTAGGCAAGTGTGAGGACATCCACTTTGGACCTAAAAAGGATAGACCAGAGTACTTTCTAAATGGTGAAAAGCTCGAAACAACAGAGGTCCAAAGAGACTTAGTGGTCCATGTACATAGATCATTAAAATGTCACGGACAGGTACAGAAAATAATCAAAAAGGCTAATGGAATGCAGGCCTTTATATTCTAGAGGGCTAGAATACAAGGGAGTAGAAGTTATGCTACAGCTATACAAAGCTCTGGTTAGACCACACCTGGAGTACTATTTTCAGTTCTAGGCACCACAACTTAGGAAGGATATGTTGGCCTTGGAGGGAGTGCAGCGCAGATTTACTAGAATGATACCTGGACTCCAAGGGTTAAATTACAAGGAGAGATTACACAAACTAGGGTTGTGTTCCTTGGAATTTAGAAGATTAAGGGGTGATTTGATTGAAGTTTCCAAGATATTAAGGGGAACAGATAGGGTGGATGGAGAGAAACTATTTCCGCCGGTTGGAGAGTCCAGGACCAGGGGACAAAAATTAGAGTCAGGACTTTCAGGAGTGAAGTTAGGAAACACTTCTACATGCAAAGGGTGGTAGAAGTTTGGAACTCTCTTCCGCAAACGGCAGTTGATGCTAGCTCAATTGTTAATTTTATATCTGAGATTGATAGATTTTTTCTTAACCAAAAGGTATTAAGGGATATGGGGCTAAGGCAGGTATATGGAGTTAGGTCACAGATCAGCCATGATTTCATTGAATGGAGGAACAAGTTTGAGGGGCTGAATGGGCTACTCCTGTTCCTATGTTCCTATAAATCCATGCTAGCTCTCTCTCTGCTCAGTCACTCCGTCCATAATAACAGATTCTAGTGACTTCCCCACATCAGATGTTAGACTAATAGGCAAGGTTTTTCTCATGTTCCCTTTTGCAGCTCTTACTACTTTCTTAGTATCCATTTGCTGTTCTTTATATCTCACACAGCCCACAGAATCTCTACTGGTCTTGGATTTAACTACTACCATTACCTGATCTAATCCTTTTTAACATTTTGATCACCTCTGAAACCAGTTTGAGGGGAACACAGTCTTAGTTTCTCCAGCCCTCATTCCTGGGATCAGTGATTCACTTTCTGCAGAGCTATAGGGCCAGATTTTGCCATAAAATAACAGTGAGACTAACAACGATCACCGTTTATTTATGTGCAAATCCAATCCGGCCAATTACCGCCCCTTCAGTCTACTCTCAATCATCAGCAAAGTGATGGAAGGTGTCGTTGACAGTGCTATCAAGTGGCACTTACTCACCAATAACCTGCTCACCGATGCTCAGTTTGGGTTCCGCCAGGACCACTTGGCTCCAGACCTCATTACAGCCTTGGTCCAAACATGGACAAAAAAGCTGACTTCCAGAGGTGAGGTGAGAGTGACTGCCCTTGACATCAAGGCAGCATTTGACCGAGTGTGGCACCAAGAAGCCCTAGTAAAATTGAAGTCAATGGGAATCAGGGGGAAAACTCTCCAGTGGCTGGAGTCATACCTAACACAAAGGAAGATGGTAGTGGTTGTTGGAGGCCAATCATCTCAGCCCCAGGACATTGCTGCAGGAGTTCCTCAGGGCAGTGTCCTAGGCCCAACAATCTTCAGCTGCTTCATCAATGACCTGCCCTCCTTCATAAGGTCAGAAATAGGGATGTTCGCTGATGATTGCACGGTGTTCAGTTCCATTTGCAACCCCTCAGATACTGAAACAGTCCGTGCCCGCCTGCAGCAAGACCTGGACAACATCAAGGCTTGGGCTCATAAGTTGCAAGTAACATTCACGCCAGACAAGTGGCAGGCAATGACCATCTCCAACAAGAGAGAGTCTAACCACCTCCCCTTGACATTCAACAGCATTACCATCACCAAATCCCCCACCATCAACATCCTGGGGGGTCACCATTGACCAGAAACTTAACTGGATCAGCCACATAAATACTGTGGCTACTAGAGCAGGTCAGAGGCTGGGTATTCTGCGGTGAGTGACTCATCTCCTGACTCCCCAAAGCCTATCCACCATCGACAAGGCACAGGTCAGGAGTGTGATGGAATACTCTCCACTTGCCTGGATGAGTACAGCTCCAACAACACTCAAGAAGCTCGACACCATCCAGAACAAAGCAGCCCGCTTGATTGGCACCCCATCCATGACCCTAAACATTCACTCCCTCCATGACCAGTGCACCGTGGCTGCAGTGTGTACCACCAGAAAAAGTAGCAAGCCTGAGGGTTGGGAGCAGTTTAGAATTCAGCAAAAAAGGACCGAGATTGATTAAGAGGGAAAAATAGAGTATGAGAGTAAACTTGCATGGAACATAAAAGCAGACTGTAAAAGCTTCTACAAGTATGTAAAAAGAAAAAGATTAGTGAAGACAAATGTAGGTCCCTTACGGTCAGAAATAGGAGAATTTATAATGGGGAACAAGGAAATGGCAGAGCAATTAAACAAATACTTTGGTTCTGTCTTCACGGAAGAGGACACAAATAACCTCACAGAAATGCTAGGGAACCAATGGACTAGTGAGAAGGAGGAATTAAAGGAAATTAGTATTCGTAAAAAAAGCAGTACTGGAGAAATTAACGGGACTGAAAGCTGATAAGTCCCCAGGGCCTGATAATCTGCATCCCAGAGTACTGAAAGAGGTAGCTATGGAAATAGTGGATGCATTGGTTGTCATCTTCCAAAATTCTATAGATTATGGAACAGTTCCTGCAGATTGGAGGGAAGCAAATGTAACCCCACTATTTAAAAAAGGAAGAAGAGAGAAAATAGGGAACTACAGGCTGGTTAGCCCAACATCAGTAGTGGGGAAAATGCTGGAGTCTATTATAAAGGATGTGATAACAGGACACTTAGAAAATGTCAATGGGATTGGACAAAGTCAACATGGATTTATGAAAGGAAAATTGTGTTTGACAAACCTACTGGAGTTTTTTGAGGATGTAACTGGTAGAATAGATAAGGGAGAACCAGTGGATTTGGTTTATTTGGATTTTTAGAAGGCCTTTGATAAAATCCCACATAAGAGGTTAGTGTGCAAAATTAAAGCACATGGGATTGGGGGTAATAAATTGATATGGATTGAAAATTGGTTAACAGACAGGAAACAGAGAGTAGGAATAAATGAGTCTTTTTCAGGGTGGCAGGCAGTGTCTAGTGGGGTACCACAGGGATCAGTGCTTGGGCCCCAGCTATTGACAATATATATCAATGATTTGGATGAGGGAACCAAATGTAATATTTCCAAGTTTGCTGACGACACAAAACTAGGTGGGATCTTGAGTTGTGAGGAGGATGCAAAGAGGCTTCAAGATGATTTAGACAAGTTGAGTGAGTGGGAAAATACATGGCAGATGCAGTATAACATGGGTAAATGTGAAGTTATCCACTTCGGAAGGAAAAACAGAAAGGCAGAGTATTATTTAATTGGTGATAGATTGGGAAATGTTGATGTACAAAGGGACCTGGGTGTCCTTGTACACCAGTAACTGAAAACAAACATGCAGGTGCAGCAAGCAGTTAGGAAGGCGAATGATATGTTGGCCTTCATTGCAAGAGGATTTGAGTACAGGAGCAAGGATGTCTTACTGCAGTTATACAGGGCCTTGGTGAGACCACACCTGGAGTATTGTGAGCAGTTTTGGTCTCCTTACCTAAGAAAGGATATACTTGCCATAGAGGGAGTGCAGCGAAGGTTCACCATACTGATTCCTGAGATGGTATGAGGAGAGATTGGGTCGACTCGGCCTGTATTCACTTGAGTTTAGAAGAATGAGAGGGGATCGCATTGAAATGTATAAAATTCTGACAGGGCTAGACAGACTGGATGCAGGGAGGATGTTTCCCCTGGCTGGGGGTCCAGAACGAGGGGTCACAGTCTCAGGATACGGGGTAGGACATTTAGGACTGGGATGAGGAGAATTTTCTTCACTCAGAGGGTCGTGAACCTATGGAATTCTCTACCACAGAAGGCTGTGGAGGCCAAGTCACAGAATATATTTAAGAAGGAGATAGATAGATTTCTAGACACAAAAGACATCAAGGTGTATGGGGAGAGCGCGGGAATATGGTATTGAGATAAAGGATCAGACATGATCATATTGAATGGCGGAGCAGGCTCGAAGGGCCGAATGGCCTACTCCTGCTCCTCTTTCCTATGTTTCTATGTTTCATCCAAAAGTTGCACTGCAGCAACTCGCCAAGGCTTCTTCGACAGCACCTCCCAAACCCGCGACCTCTACCACCTAGAAGGACAAGGGCAGCAGGCACATGGGAACAACACCATCTGCACGTTCCTCTCCAAGTCACACACCATCCCGACTTGGAAATATATCGCTGTTCCTTCATCGTCGCTGGGTCAAAATCCTGGAACTCCCTTCCTAACAGCACTGTGGGAGAACCTTCACCACACGGACTGCAGCGGTTCAAGAAGGCGGCTCACCACCACCTTCTCAAGGGCAGTTAGGGATGGGCAATAAATGCCGGCCTCGCCAGCGACGCCCACATCCATGAATGGATTTTTTTTTAAATCGGGAAGTTGCTGTACCAGGTTACATGCTCCTCCAAAAGCTGCGTGCAAACGGCATCTCGACGTCTGACTCCCCGTTTAAACTGAACGGTGTGAAATTCTTGTACTTACCTGATAGATACGGACTAAAGTCTCCAAAAAAAGTTAAGTGAAGTCATTTCAAGTCTAAGTACCATTTTAACAGTGTGGTAAGTCTTAATTACTGCCAAACAACCTCTCTGGCACTGAAAATTAACTTTAACAAGCATAGAGTCACATTCCTTCAGATTTTATTTATTGTTGGACATTAAAAAAAATTTTAATCAATTATTTTTTTAAAACTTTGTCTTTGTCTCTTTTATCTCTGTCTGATTCATTCTTTCTTACCCTCTTTTATTTCTCTTTCTGTACCTGATTTGACATTGAATTCACTATTCTAACTTACACTTCCTGGTTCAGACTGCACTGTTATGAACGATGCTTCATTCTGTTTGATTAAGGAGATACACAGCTGCTTGTCCTGTTCACACAGATCCCAGATGCCCTGGAGAGGGCACCCTGCCATTTGGATCTCTAATTTACAGGAACTTGCCGTGCAAAAGTTCATAGAAAGTCTATGGCCAAGTGCAAGTCCAACGAACGGCAGGCACCGCTCAAAGCAAAATCCAGCCCGTTACATCAAGCACCAGCGCAGCCAAAACTGCACTCGGTATTAATATAGAGCCTTTATATAGCATCTTTATTGCAGACAAATGTCCCTAGGCACTGCACAGAGGTGTAAGCAGAAAGAATGAAAAGGACAGGTGACCAAAAGCTTGGTCAAAGAGGATGGTCTTAACGAAGGTCTTCGAGGAGGATGAGGATGTAGAGGGGTAGAGAGATTTAGGGAGGAAATGTCAGGCCATGGGGCCTAGGCAGCTGAAGGCACGGCTGCCAACAGCGAAGCAAAGGGAAAGAGCACAAGAGCCCAGAGTCAGAGGAACCAAGAGTTTTCAAGGGTATGGGGGTGGGGGGAGTTGTAGGGCTGGAGGGGGTTAGTGAGATAGTGAGATAGGGAGGGGCAAGGCCATGGAGGGATTAGAAAACAAGAATGAGAATTTTAAAATTGAGGCGTTACCAGATCGGGAGCCAGTGTAGGTCAGCGAGCACAGGGGGTGATATGCAGGGCAATATGCATGCAGTCAATGGCACCCTGCACCATGGGGAAGCTAGCTAGCAATGCGGGTGAACCCTTGTGCTCGCTCGTTCTGCTTGTCTCTGTGGAGGGGGAAGGTGATGAACCTGTTCCTCATGTGGTACAGTGCGTCTGTGACCTCCCTCATGCAGCAGAGCATGCATACTGCGAGATGTTGCACATGTCACCTGCAGAGGCCTGAAATGCTCCTGAGCCCTAGAAATTCAGCACCACGGTGACCTTCACAGCCCCAGGCAATGCTGTCCTCGCCCTGCTCTGAGGCTGCAATTGTGGTCGCACCCAGTTGACAGATCTCGGTGACGGCTTCCTTGGTGAACCTCAGGCATAGGATGCAATCCTCCTTGGTCATATTGAGGTAAGAGAAGGCCCTCATTGGGTAGGGCCTCCTGCTTAGTGCCCTGCGCCTCCTCGTCCTCCGTCTCCTCGCAGGGTGGCCTCTCTGCATGCTCCCTGTCGTGCTCAATGCCCAGTGGGAGCCCTAGCAGACTGCCCATGGTTGCCAGGAATGTTGTTCAACCACGGCTGTAACTTTCCGACCCGTAAGGCAGTACCTGCTAAACACTCTCAAATGTACTTCAGGAACTCTCAGTAAGAATAGGGAGCGTCAAAAAACACTTCCTACTCCACCAGCAGCCAGAAGCAATAATCCAGCAACTAACCTGCAACACCTGCATGGACCCTTTAAATAGTGCTGGTGGGGGTCCTTCAGGCACTCTAAGACACGTTCAGATGGTCGGGGTTATGACTGTGCGTTGAGTTGAGCGTTAAGGTCCAAAATGGTGTCTATCGTTTTAAATCAGCGTTGCACACCGATTGCATGCATTTTCTCCCTACTTTACATGATTCCAGCGTTCGGTATTTGCGCCTGCGCTATCTCCTATACCAAGATGGCTTCCAGCACAAGTCATGCTGGAAACGTGCATGTGCATCCAAGACGCCATCTTGAATGTCAGAGAGGCCGTGTAGTGCCGAAACAACGGGCACTACATGGCCCAATTCAGCACCCACTACGTTTAACTCAACTTACGAGATCCAACAGAAGTGAATGACTGAGTGAGACACTTACAGCAGAGTTGTAAAACAAAGTCCTTGTGTTTGTTGCTGATGCGGTTTGTTACGTTGCACCTGTAAGTGCCGACGTCTGATTGCTGCACATTTAGCACGGTCAGTGAGCTGTTGTTCTGCGACAGGTGGTAGTTCACTCCATGTGACAGAGGCATGTCACATCTGTACCAGTTGTAATGTATGATATTCCCCTCCAGGGCCGAGCAATGCAAGGTCACATTGTTTCCTGTCTGAGGAGCCTCTGGAACTATTTCAATTTGTGGAATAGACACAGGGTCTGTGTAAATAAACACACAATATATAAACCAGAGACTGGCAAAAGTAGGCAAATATTATAAAGCACCTCCATGAGGGACTGGAAGAAACACTGAGAAGAAATATAAATACACAACCTCCAGGCGACAGCTGATGTAATGGGAGTAATTTTAAGCTAACGTATCCATCTGGGAACTGACGGGACTGGATGTCACACTGGTTTTACACTCCGCCCTGATTTTACTCCCCACTGAAGTCACTGAGTGGAGCAGGGTGGGGGGGTAAAACTGTTTCTCTACTCGACCCCTGGGTTTCCCGCCCAGTGAGTTAGGTTACCCCCTAAATCTTTATTTAGTAACAGATAACTTCCACAATTAAATCGTTCCACTTTATAGAAATCTGCAGGAAGAAACAGCTATAATCTAAAAATGCAAAAACTGGGCTTTCTGAGCATTTTAACAATGCAAGTTAATGGGTATTTGAAATTAAGAGGAAGAGAATCAGATGGTGAAACTTGTCACTCGAATGGAAATGGGGAGGAAACCAGGGAGAGTGATGAACTTAAGTCAGAAACTAGAGTCTTAAACTTAAATAAAGCCAATTACATAGGCATGAGGGGCGAGTTGGCTAAGAAATTGGATGAAAGGGTTTGACGGTAGATAAGCAATGGCAAAAATTTAAATAAATATTTTAATATTTTAATATTCTCAATGAATATATATTCCATTGAGAAATAAAAATTCCACAGGAAAAGTGATCCATCTGTGGCTAACTATAGAAGTTAAGGACAGTATTAGATTAAAAGAAAAGGCCTATAATGTTGCCAAGAAGAGTAATAAGCCTGAGGATTGGGAGAGTTTTAGATGACCAAAAAAATGATTAAAAAGGAGAAAATAGAATATGAAAGTAAACTAGCAAGAAATATAAAAACAGATTGTAAGAACTTCTGCAAGTGTGTAAAAAGGAAGAGAGCAGCAAAAGTAAACATTGGGCCCTTAGAGGTTGAGACAGGAGAAATTATAATGGGGAATCAGGAAATGGCAGAGACGTTAAACAAAAATTTTGTATCTATCTTCACAGTAGATGACAGAAAAAGCATACCAGAAATAGTGGGGAACCAAGGGGATAATGAGAGTGAGGAACTTAAAGTAATTAGTATCAGTAGAGAAAGAGTACTGGAGAAATAATGGGTCTAAAAGCTGACAAATCTCCTGGACCTGATGGCCTACATCGGAGAGTTCTAAAAGAGGTGGCTGCAGAGATAGTGGATGCATTGGTTGTGATCTTCCAAAATTCCCTAGATTCCAGAACGGTCCCAGCGGATTGGAAGGCAGCAAATGTAACCCCGCTATTCAAGAAAGGAGGGAGAGAGAAAACAGGGAACTACAGGCCAGTTAGCCTGACATCAGTCGTCGGGAAAATGCTGGAATCCATTATTAAGGAAGTGGTAACAGGGCACTTAGAAAATCATAATATGATTAGGCAGAGTCAACATGGTTTTATGAAAGGGAAATTGTGTTTGACAAATTTATTAGAGTTTTTGAGGATGTAACTAGCAGGATAGATAAAGGGGAACCAATGGATGTCGTATATTTGGATTTTCAAGAGGCATTCAATAAGGTGCCACATAAAAGGTTGTTTAACAAGATAAGAGCTTGTAGGGTTGGGGGTAATATATTAGCATGGATTGAGGATTGGTAAACAGACAGAAGACAGAGTGGAGATAAACGGGTCATTTTCAGGTTGTCAGGCTGTAACTAGTGGGGTGCCAAAAGGATCGGTACTTGGGCCTCAGCTATTTACAATCTATATTAATGACTTAGATGAAGGGACCGAATGTAATGTATCCAAGTTTGCTGACGATACAAAGCTAGGTGGGAAAGTAAGCTGTGAGGAGGACACAAAGAGTCTGCAAAGGGATATAGACACGTTGGGGGTGATTTAAAACCACAAGAACAGGTGGGTTGGGAGTGGGTGGGAGTTGAAAATAGTTGTTTTTTTCGGTCGCAACCGCAAAATTTTGCAGACTTTCCCAGTGGGAAGCTTGTACTTTTACGCACCAACATTAAACCCGGAAATAAAGCCGGGTTGCGGTCGCGACCCAAAAAACAAGTGACTAAAGTAGTGGACAGGGGAATGTCAATGGATGTTATTTATATGGACTTCCAGAAGGCATTTGATAAAGTCCCGCATAAGTGACTGTTGGCTAAGATAGAATCCCATGAAATCGAGGGAAAAGTACGGACTTGGTTAGGAAGTTGGCTGAGCGAAAGGCGACAGAGAGTAGGGATAATGGGTAGGTACTCACATTGGCAGGATGTGACTAGTGGAGTCCCATAGGGATCTTTCATGGGGCCTCAATTATTCACAATATTTATTAACGACTTAGATGAAGGCATAGAAAGTCTCATATCTAAGTTTGCCGATGACACAAAGATTGGTGGCATTGTAAGCAGTGTAGATGGAAACATAAAATTACAAAGCGATATTGATAGATTAGGTGAATGGGCAAAACTGTGGCAAATGGAATTCAGTGTAGGCAAATGTGAGGTCATCCACTTTGGATCAAAAAAGGGTAGAACAGGGTACTTTCTAAATGGTAAAAAGTTAAAAACTGTGGATGTGCAAAGGGACTTCGGGGTTCAGGTACAAAGATCATTGAAGTGTCATGAACAGGTGCATAAAATAATCAACAAGGCTAATGGAATGCTGGCATTTATATCTAGAGGACTAGAGTACAAGGGGGCAGAAGTTATGCTGCAGCTATACAAAACCCTGGAACAGTTCTGGGCACCGCATCTTTGGAAGGACATATTGGCCTTGGAGGGAGTGCAGCGTAGGTTTACTAGAATGATACCCAGACTTCAAGGGTTAAGTTACGAGGAGAGATTACACAAATTGGGGTTGTATTCTTTAGAGTTTAGAAGGCTAAGGGGTGATCTGATCGAAGTTTATAAGATATTAAGGGGAACAGATAGGGTGGATAGAGAAACTATTTCCGCTGGTTGGGGATTCTAGGAGTAGGGGGCACAGTCTAAAAATTAGAGCCAGACCTTTCAGGAGCGAGATTAGAAAACATTTCTACGCACAAAGGGTTGTAGAAGTTTGGAACTCTCTTCTGCAAACGGCAACTGATGCTAGCTCAATTGCTAAATTTAAATCTGAGCTTTTTGGCAACCAAAGATATTAAGGGATATGTGCCAAAGGCAGGTATATGGAGTTAGATCACAGATCAGCCATGATCTTATCAAATGGCGGAGCAGGCTTGAGGGGCTGAACGGCCTACTCCTGTTCCTATGTTCCTATGTACCCCCTTTAAGTGAGTGAGCAAGAAGGTGGCAGATGGGGTATAATGTGGGGAAGTGTAAGGTTATTCATTTTGGTAGGAAGAATAGAAAAACAGAATATTTTTTAAATGGTGAGAAACTAATAAATGTTGGTGTTCGGAGAGATTTGGGTGTCCTCGTACAAGAATCACAAAATGTTAGCATGCAGATACAGCAAGAAATTAGGAAAGCAAATGGCACGTTGGCCTTTATTGCAAGGGGATTGGAGTACAAGAGTAAGGAAGCCTTACTACAAATTATATGGCTTTGGTGAGACCTCACCTGGAGTACTGTGTACAGTTTTGGTCTCCTTATCTAAGGAAGGATATACTTGCCTTAGAGGCGGTGCAACGAAGGTTCACTAGATTGATTCCTGGGATGAGAGGTTTGTCCTATGAGGAGAGATTGAGTAGAATGGGCCTATACTCTCTGGAGTTTAGAAGAATGAGAGGTGATCTCATTGAAATGTATAAAATTCTTGGAGGCCTTGACAGGGTAGATGCTGAGAGGTTGTTTCGCCTGGCTGGGGAGTCTAGAACTAGGGGGCATAGTCTCAGGATAAGGGGTCAGCCATTTAGGACTGAGATGAGGAGGAATTTCTTCACTCAGGGGACTGTGAATCTTTGGAATTCTCTACCCCAGAGGGCTGTGGATGCTGAGTCGTTGAAAATATTCAAGGCTGAGATCGATAGATTTTTGAACCCTAGGGAAATCAAGGTACACGGGGATCGGGCGGGAAAGTGGAGTTGAGGTTGAAGATCAGCCATGATCTTATTGAATGGCGGAGCAGGCTCCAGGGGCCGTGTGGCCTACTCCTGCTACTATTTCTTATGTTTCCTATGTTTCTTAGATATACACAGGAGCAGGTCTGATGGTGCTCAGCAAACCCTTGGACAGAGACCAGCATCAGGTAGGGATTCAACATCGTGACCCACACCCCCTCATACATTACCTCACTATCAATAATTATTTATCTTCTGTGGGGGAGGGGTCGACATGTGAAGGGCACAGAGTTCAATAATTAGCTGAAAAAGGTAAACCATGAATATAAGGGAGGGGAGGGGAAACAGCTGGAATGTAAAGTTGGCCAGGGGAAGGGCTGGAATCTAAAGGCAGCAGGGGAAACAGTTGGAATATAAGGCGGGGGGGCAGAGGAGCGGCTGGAATATAAGGCGGGAAGATAAAACAGCTGGAATATTAGGGAGGCAGGGAAAGGGCTGGAATATAAGGGGGGGTCAGGGGAAGGGGTGGAATATAAAGGGGGGTCAGGGGAAGGGCTGGAATATAAGGGGGGGTCAGGGGAAGGGGTGGAATATAAAGGGGGGTCAGGGGAAGGGGTGGAATATAAGGGGGGGTCAGGGGAAGGGGTGGAATATAAAGGGGGGTCAGGGGAAGGGGTGGAATATAAGGGGGGTCAGGGGAAGGGTTGGAATATAAGGGGGGGTCAGGGGAAGGGGTGGAATATAAAGGGGGGTCAGGGGAAGGGGTGGAATATAAGGGGGGTCAGGGGAAGGGCTGGAATATAAGGGGGGGTCAGGGGAAGGGCTGGAATATAAGGGGGGGTCAGGGGAAGGGGTGGAATATAAAGGGGGGTCAGGGGAAGGGGTGGAATATAAGGGGGGTCAGGAGAAGGGTTGGAATATAAGGGGGGGTCAGGGGAAGGGTTGGAATATAAGGGGGGTCAGGGGAAGGGGTGGAATATAAGGGGGGTCAGGGGAAGGGTTGGAATATAAGGGGGGGTCAGGGGAAGGGGTGGAATATCAGGGGGTCAGGGGAAGGGGTGGAATATAAGGGAGGGTCAGGGGAAGGGGTGGAATATAAGGGGGGTCAGGGGAAGGGCTGGAATATAAGAGGGGGTCAGGGGAAGGGGTGGAATATAAGGGGGGTCAGGGGAAGAATATCAGGGGGGGTCAGGGGAAGTGGTGGAATATAAGGGGGGGTCAGGGGAAGGGGTGGAATATAAGGGGGGTCAGGGGAAGAATATCAGGGGGGGTCAGGGGAAGTGGTGGAATATAAGGGGGGGTCAGGGGAAGGGTTGGAATATAAGGGGGGGTCAGGGGAAGGGCTGGAATATAAGGGGGGGTCAGGGGAAGGGGTGGAATATAAGGGGGGGTCAGGGGAAGTGGTGGAATATAAGGGGGGGTCAGGGGAAGGGCTGGAATATAAGGGGGGGGTCAGGGGAAGGGCTGGAATATAACGGGGGGTCAGGGGAAGGGGTGGAATATAAGGGGGGGGTCAGGGGAAGGGGTGGAATATAAGGGGGGGTCAGGGGAAGGGGTGGCATTGAAAGGGATGCAGGGGAAGCAGGATCGGATTGCAGGTCCACATGGGCGGAGTGTGACCCCCGTTACCCCTCCCTCAGAGTGAGAATTGACCCCCTGTTCTTTTCGGTAAATAGTGGCTGCAGTCAATTAATATTGATTCAGGGGACTGTGTAACGTGGTTGTAAGTTTCAGGCCGCAGGCCAGGTGGTTTTAAAATTGTTTTGATCTTTATCAGTGGCATCTGTGCAGATGACAAGTTAAAGCAACCTTCGACTGCACAAAATGAAGAAGGAAGTCACCGAATATAAAAAGTACAATGAGCTCATTCAAGGAAGTGAAATCAACTTACGATTTACAGTTAGAAAGATTGAGCATTTAGTCGATTTCCCATCTGATGTCGTCACTTCAAGTTCATAAGTCCCTTCATCCGTCATTTGTATGTTTTTAAGGGACAATTCTGCATTGGACTTAGAGAAATTCACTCGTTTTTTAAAGGCCTCTGAGATGTATGGGAAAGAGGAGCTGGGTGAGAATGTGAGGATTGAACTCGGTGCCTTGCGAATTACACGCCACTCCAAATTAAATACTTCACTTGGCCGACTGATGTTGTGCTTTAGAGGTAGAAGCACAGTCTGGTCAATGATTCCGTTCATTACGTTCTGTTGGGTATCTGCTAAAACAGTCCCTTTGCCTATAAAAAAAAGTGTTTACACAACTAGATACAATGCACAGAATGTTCACAGCCCTCTGTAATATTCAGTTCTTTCAGTAACTGACAAAATGTTGTTTCTGTTCGAAGAGGTCACTTTTGTATGCACTAAGTTCACGCTGGGTCAGTAACCTGTTTTGCCTCCATTGTTTATATTAAGAATTTCCACGTCAACTTTGTTTGAATGATTAAAACTTCCTCTTCTCTATTCTGTTTCAACAATAATCTTTAGCCCTCTCTGAGAAGCATGTCCCATTGCACTCATATAGCGTCCTTACCCCAGCAAAACATGTCAAGGTGTTTCACAAAGTGGGGATCAGAACAAGCAGGAGTAAAGCGAGAAATTGCATCGTGCAACTTTATCATGTCCTCAGGATATCCAAAGCATTTTACAGGCAATGGACTCTTTTTAAAGTGCAGTCACTGTTGTCATGTAGACAAATGTAGCAGCCAATTTGTGCACAACAAGATCCCACAAACATCATCTGATTTGGTGATGTTGGTTGAGCAATAAATGTTGACCAAGAAACCAGAAGAACTCTCTGCTTACAGGCCTAACGTCGGTGGTGGGGAAACTTTTAGAGACAATAATCCTGGGCAAAATTAGTTGGCACTTGGAAAAGTCTGGGCTAATAAATGAAAGTCAGCACGGATTTGTTAAAGGAAAATGATGTTTGACTAACTTGATTGAGTTCTTTGATGAAGTAACGGAGAGGGTTGATGAGGGTAGTGTGGTTGATGTTGTGTATGTGGACTTTCAAAAGGTATTTGATAAAGTACCACATAATAGACTGGTTAGCAAAATTAAAGCCCATGGGATTAAAGGGACAGAGGCAGTGTGGATATTAAATTGGCCAAAGGACAGAAAGCAGAGAGTAGCGGTGAATGGTTGTTTTTCAGACTGGAGGGTGTGGTATTCCCCAGGGGTCAGTATTAGGACCACTGCTCTTTTTGATATATATTAATGATCTGGACTTGGGTATAAAGGGTATAATTTCAAAGTTTGCAGATGACACAAAACTCGGAAATGCAGTAAACAATGTGGAGGATAGTAACAGACTTCAGGAGGACAGAGACAGACTGGTGAAATGGGCAGACACTCCCCAACCAGCGGAAATAATTTCTTTCTATCTACACTTAATATCTTGAAGACTTGGATCAAATCAACCCGTAACCTTCTAAATTCCAAGGAACACAACCCTAGTTTGTGTAATCTCTCCTCGTAATTTAACCCTTGGAGTCCAGGTATCATTCTAGTAAATCTGCGCTGTACTCCCTCCAAGGCCAATATATCCTTCCTAAGGTGAAGCGCCCAGAACTGAAAACAGCACTCCAGGTGGGCTCTAACCAGGGCTTTGTATAGCTGTAGCATAACTTCTACCCCCTTGTATTCTAGCCCTCTAGATATAAAGGCCAGCAGCATTCCATTAGCCTTTTTGATTATTTTCTGTACCTGTCCGTGACATTTTAATGATCGATGTACATGGGCCCCTAAGTCTCTTTGGACCTCCATTGTTTCGAGCTTTTCACCATTTAGAAAGTACTCTGGTCTATCCTTTTTAGGTCCAAAGTGGGTGACCTCACACTTGCCTACACTGAGATCCATTTGCCACAGTTTTGCCCATTCACTTGATCTATTAATGACTCTGTAATTTTATGCTTCCATCGACACTGCTTACAATGCTGCCTATCTTTGTGACATCTGCAGACTTTGATGTGTGGCTCTCTATCACGTCATTTAAGTTAATAAATACAGTGAATAGTTGAGGCCCCAACGCAGATCCCTGGGGACACCACTGGTCACATCCTGCCTATTTTAAAACCTGCCCATTATCCCTACACTCTGTCTCCTGCCGCTCAGCCAATTTCCTAACCAGGTCAATAATTTGCCCTCAATTCCACGAACTTCAACTTCAGCTAATAGCCTCTTATGAGGGATTTTATCGAATGCCTTCTAGAAGTCCATATAAACAACATCCATACACATTCCCCTGTCCATTATTTTAATCACCTCTTCAAAAAATTCAATCAGGTTCGTCAAGCATGACCTACCCTTTACAAATCCATGCTGGCTCTCTCTGATCAGCTGAAAATTTTCAAGGTGTTCAGTCTATCCTTAGTTACAGACTCTAGTGATTTCCCGACAACAGATGTTAGGCTAACTGGTCTATAATTCCGTGGTTTCCCTCTCTCATCTTTCTTAAATAGCGGAGTGACATGTGCAATTTTCCAATCTAAAGGAACGATTCCTGAAGTGAGAGAACTTTGGAAGATTATAGTTAGGGCATCTGCATTGTCCTGACCTACTTCCTTTAAAATCCTGGGATGGAAACCTTCCGGTCCTGGGGATCTGACACTCTTTAATGCCATTATTTTCTTCATTACTGTTAATTTGCTTACATTAATTATGGTGAGTCCCCGTCCCTGATTCAAAATTAGTTTTCTTGGGGTGTCCAGCATGCTATCTCTTCCTCTACTGTAAATACTGACGCAAAATCCTGGAACTCCCTTCTTAACAGCACTGTGGGAGAACCTTCACCACACGGACTGCAGCGGTTCAAGAAGGCAGCTCACCATCACCTTCTCAAGGGCAATTAGGGATGGGCAATAAATGCCGGCCTCGCCAGCGACGCCCACATCCCATGAACGAACAAAAAAAAAGTAATCATTTAACATGTCTGCTATTTCCTTAATTTCATTTATAATATCCCCATTATCAGTTTTTAAGGGGCCCACATCGCTCTTGACCACCCTCTTTTTCCTAATATAAACTTGCAGAATGGGTAGGTAATTGGCAAATTAATTTCAATACAGGTAAGTGTGAGGTGGTGCATTTTGGTAGGAGTAAGGAGGCCACATACTGCTTGGACAATAAGAGTCTAAATGGGATAGAAGAGCAGGGGGATTGGGGGGTACAGATACACAAATCACTAAAAGTAGCAACATGTTTAGTAAGGTCATAAAAAAGGCAAATCAAGCACTGGGGTTCATTTCTAGAGGGATAGAATTGAAAAGCAGAGAAGTTATGTTAAACTTGTATAGAACCTTGGTTAGACCACACTTGGAGTACTGTGCACAGTTCTGGTCTCCATATTGTAAAAAGGATATATATTGGAGAAGGTGCAAAAAAGATTCACAAGGATGATACCAGAACTGAAAAGATATACTTATCAGGAAAGGCTGAACAGGCTGGGGCTCTTTTCTCTAGAAAAGAGAAGGCTGAGGGGTGACCTAATGGACGTCCTTAAGATAATGCTAGGGTTTGATAGGGTAGATGTAGAGAAGATGTTTTGGCTTGTGGGGGAGTCCAAAGCTAGAGGCCAGAAATAGAAAATAGTCACTAATAAATGCAATATTTCAGGAGAAACTTCTTTACCCAGAGAGTGGTTAGAATGTGGAACTTGCTACCACAAGGAGTAGTTGAGGCAAATAGCATAGATCCATTAAAGGGGAAGCTTGATAAGCACAGGAGGGGGAAAGGAATAGAAGGATATCCTGATAGGGTGAGATAAAGTAGGGAGGGAGGAAGTTCCTGTGGAGCATAAACACCGGCATGGAGCAGTTGGGCCGAATGGCCTGTTTCTGTGCTGTAGTTTCACTATAACTTGATGTGTCTTACTATCTTGATTCAGGAATTGTCCCAATGCTTTGGTAAATTGCCAATGTCACTTCACTATTTAAGAAGGGTAGAAGAGAGAAACTAGGAAATTCTAGGCCTATTGGTCTAATGTCTGTTGTGGGGAAGTTACTAGAATCTGTTACTAGGGACAGAGTGACTGAGCACTTGGACAGAGAGAGCTGGCGTGGATTTATAAAGGGTAAATCAAATCTAACCTTTTGCAATTTTTTGAGGTCACTAACGTGGTAGATAAGGGAGTGTCTATTGATGTTATTTATATGAACTTCTAGAAGGCATTCGATAAGGTGGCGCACAAACAACTATTAATAAAAATGAGAGAGCATGGAATTGGAGGCAGCCAATTGATATGGGTAGCGAATTGGTTAGGAGATAGGAGAGAGAGAGTAGGGATAATGGGCATGTACTCAAATTGGCAGGATGTGACTAGTGGTATCCCCCAGAGATCTGTACTGGAGCCTCAGATTTACATTATATTTATAAATGACTTATAAGATAAATTCAGTAACATTTGTAGAAGTCATATGATTAGATGTCACATGGTCAGGTGTCATATGGTCAAAACATCACGTGATTAAACCTCCAGGAATGCCTCCAACCATAGTTGGCAACCCTAGTCCCACCATGGCCTACATGTGACTCCAGTCCCACCCGTTCCAGTCCAGCCTACACATAGCTCCTGTCCCAACCATTCCAGTCTGGCCTACACGTGACTCCCGTTCCAGTCTGGCCCACACATGACTCCTGTCCCACCCGTTCCAATCTGGCCTACATGTGACTCCCGTCCCACCCGTTCCAATCTGGCCCACACATGACTCCCGTCCCACCCGTTCCAATCTGGCCTACAGGTGACTCCCATTCCACCCGTTCCAGTCTGGCCCACATATGACTCCTGTCCCAACCATTCCAGTCTGGCCTACACGTGACTCCCGTTCCAGTCTGGCCCACACATGACTCCTGTCCCACCCGTTCCAGTCTGGCCCACATATGACTCCTGTCCCAACCATTCCAGTCTGGCCGACACGTGACTCCCGTTCCAGTCTGGCCCACACATGACTCCTGTCCCACCCGTTCCAGTCTGGCCCACATATGACTCTCATCCCTCCCGTTCCAATCTGGCCTACACATGACTCCTGTCCCACCCATTCCAATCTGGCCTACACTTGACTCCCGTCCCATCCATTCCAATCTGGCCTACACTTGACTCCCGTCCCATCCATTCCAATCTGGCCTACACTTGACTCCCGTCCCATCCATTCCAATCTGGCCTGCACTTGACTCCCGTCCCACCTGTTCCAGTCTGGCCCACACATGACTCCCGTCCAACCCGTTCCAGTCTGGCCCACACATGACTCCCGTCCAACCTGTTCCAGTCTGGCCCACGCATGACTCCCGTCCCATCCGTTCCAATCTGGCCTACACATGACTCCTGTTGCACCCATTCCAGTCTGGCCTACACATGACTCCCGTCCAACCCGTTCCAGTCTGGCCCACACATGACTCCCGTCCAACCCGTTCCAATCTGGCCCACGCATGACTCCTGTTCCACCCATTCCAGTCTGGCCCACACATGACTCCCATCCCACCCATTCCAGTCTGGCCCACACATGACTCCCATCCCACCCGTTCCATTCTGGCCAAACGGCCCCTCGAACCTGCTCCGCCATTCAATAAGATCATGGCTGATCTTCAACCTCAACTCCACTTTCCTGCCTGATCCCCATAATCCCTTGATTCCCTTGGAGCCAAAAATCTATCGATCTCAGCCTTGAATATACTCAACGACTCAGCATCACAGCCCACTGGGTAGAGAATTCCAAAGATTCACAACCCTCTGAGTGAAGAAATTTTTCCTCGTCTCAGTCCTAAATGGCCGACCTCTTATCCTGAGACTATGCCCCCTAGTTCTAGACCCTCCAGCCAGGGGAAACAGCCTCTCAGCATCTATTTTGTCAAGCCCTCTAAGAATCTTGCATGTTTCAACAAGATCACCTCTCATTCTTCTAAACTCCAGAGATTATTGGTCCATACTACTCAATCTCTCCTCATAGGACAACCCTCTCATCCCAGGAATCAATCTAATGAACCTTTGTTGCATTGCCTCTAAGGCAAGTATATCCTTCCTTAGGTAAGGAAACCAAAACTGTACACAGTACTCCAGTTGTGGTCTAACCAAAGCCCCGAACAATTGCAGCAAGACTTCCTTATGCTTGTACTCCAACCCCCTTGCAATAAAGGCCAACATGCCATTTGCCTTCCTAATTGCTTGCTGTACCTGCATGTTAACTTTCTGTGTTTCATGTACAAGGACACCCAAATCCCTCTGAACACCAACATTTAATAGTTTCTCACCATTTAAAAAATATTCTGTTTTTCTATTCTTTCTACCAAAGTGAATAACCTCACATTTCCCGACAGCTGTGTCCTCCTCACAGCTTACTTTCTCACCTAGCTTTGCATCGTCAGCAAACTTGGATACATTACACTCGGTCTCTTCATCTAAGTCATTAATATAGATTGTAAATAGCTGAGGCCCAAGCACTGATCCTTGCAGCACCCCACTAGTTACAGCCTGACAACCTGAGAATGACCTGTTTATTCCTACGCTCTCTTTTCTGTCCGTTAACCAATCCTCTATCCATGCTAATATATTACCCCAAATCCCATGAGCCCTTATCTTGTTAAACAATCTTTTATGTGGCACCTTATTGAATGCCACTTGAAAATCCAAATATACGACATCCACTGGTTCCCCTTTATCTATCCTGCTAGTTACATCCTCAAAAACTCTAATAAATTTGTCAAACACAATTTCCCTTTCATAAAACCATGTTGACTCTGCCTAATCATATTATGATTTTCTAAGTGCCCTGTTACCACTTCCTTAATAATGGATTCCAGCATTTTCCCGACGACTGATGTCAGGCTAACTGGCCTGTAATTCCCTGTTTTCAGGCTAACTGGCCTGTAGTTCCCTGTTTTCTCTCTCCCTCCTTTCTTGAACAGCGGGGTAATATTTTGTACTCTGTTAATAAAGCCCAGGATCCCGTATGCTTTTTTTTAACAGCCTTCTCAACTTGTCCTGCCACCTTCAAAGATTTGTGTACATAAACCCCCAGGTCTCTCTGTTTCTGCACCCCCTTTAAAATTGTACCATTTAGTTTATATTGCCTCTCCTCATTCTTCCTACCAAAATGTATCACTTCACATTTCACTGCGTTAAATTTCATCCTGCCATGTGTCTGCCCATTTCACCAGTCTGTCTCTGTCCTCCTGAAGTCTGTTACTATCCGCCTCACTATTTACTACATTTCCGAGTTTCGTGTCATCTGCAAACTTTGAAATTATACCCTCTATACCCAAGTCCAGGTTATTGATATATATCAAAAAGAGCAGTGATCCTATTACTGACCCGTGGGGAACACCACTGTATACTTCGCTCCAGTCTGAAATACAACCGTTCACCACAACTATAGAACCATAGAAAAGATACAGCACAGAAGGGGGCCATTCGGCCCATCGTGTCCGCGCCGGCTCGAAGAACAACCAGGTGCCCAACTCTCTGCTTTCTGTCTCTCTGCCAATTTTGTATCCACGCTGCCTCTGTCCCTTTAATCCCATGGGCTTTAATTTTACTAACAAGTCTATTATGTGGCACTTTATCAAATGCCTTGTGAAAGTCCATATACACAACATTAACCACACTACCCTCATCAACCCTCTCCATTACTTCATCAAAGAACTCAATCAAGTTCGCCAAACATGATTTTCTTTACTTTAGAGTGGTTAGAGTTCTTGGATTAGGGACCATAAAAGAGATCTGCTCAAGGAAGCATTGGGCGTGGCCGAGGTACTAAATGAGGACTTTCCATCTGTCTTTACCAAGGAAGAAGATGCTGCCAGAGTCTCAGTAAAGGAAGATATAGTTAAGATACTGGATGGGCTAAAAATTGAGAAAGAAGAGCTACTAGAAAGGCTAGTTGTACGTAAAGTAGATAAGTCACCCAGTCCGGATGGGATGCATCCTAGGATGCTGAGGGAAGTAAGGGTGGAAATTGCGGAGCTGCTGGCCATAATCTTCCAAACATCCTTAGATACGGGGGTGGTGCCAGAGGACTGGAGAATTGCAAATGTTACACCGTTGTTCAAAAAAGGGTGTAAGGATAAACCCATGGACTACAGGCCAGTCAGTTTAACCTCAGTGGTGGGGAAACTTTTGGAAACGATAATCCGGGACATAATTAACAGTCACTTGGACGAGTGTGGATTAATTAGGGAAAGCCAGTACGGATTCGTTAAAGGCAAATCGTGTTTAACCAACTTGATAGAGTTTTTTGATGAGGTAACAGAGAGGGTTGATGAGGGCAATGCAGCTGATGTGGTGTATATGGATTTTCAAAAAGCGTTTGATAAAGTGCCACATGGTAGGCTTGCTACTAAGATTGCGGCCCATGGAATAAAGGGGGCAATAGCAACATGGATACAGAATTGGCCAAATGACAAGAGATTAGTGGTGAATGGTTGTTTTTCGGACTGGAGGGAGGTGTACAGTGGTGTTCCCCAGGGGTCGGTGCTGGGACCACTGCTTTTCTTGATATATATTAATGATTTGGACTTGGGAGTATAGGGCACAATTTCAAAATTTGCGGATGACACAAAACTTGGAAGGGTAGTGAACAGTGAGGAGGATAGTGATAGACTTCAAGAGGATATAGACAGGCTGGTGGAATGGGCGGACACGTGGCAGATGAAGTTTAACATGGAAAAATGCAAAGTGATGCATTTCGGTAGGAAAAATGAGGAGCGGCAATATAAACTAGAGGGCACAACTCTAAAAGGGGTACAGGAACAGAGAGATCTGGGGGTATATGTGCACAAATCATTGAAGGTGGCAGGGCAGGTTAAGAAAGCGGTTAAAAAAACATACTGGATCCTGGGCTTTATAAATAAACACATAGCGTACAAAAGTATGGAAGTCATGATGAACGTTTATAAAACACTGGTTCGGCCACAACTGGAGTATTGTGTCCAGTTCTGGGCACCGCACTTTAGGAAGGATGTGAAGGCCTTAGAGAGGGTGTAGAAGAGATTTACTAGAATGATTCCAGGGATGAGGGACTTCAGTTACGTGGATAGACTGGAGAAGCTGGGGTTGTTCTCCTTGGAACAGAGAAGGTTGAGAGGAGATTTGATCGAGGTTCAAAATCATGAAGGATCCAGACAGAGTAGATAGAGAGAAACTGTTCCCATTGGCGGAAGGGTCAAGAACCAGAGGACATAGATTTAAGGTGACTGGCAAAAGAACCAAAGGTGACATGAGGAAAAACTTTTTTACACAGCAAGTGGTTAGGATCTGGAATGCACTGCCCGAGGGGGTGATGGAGGCAGATTCAATCATGGCCTTCAAAAGGGAACTGGATAAGTAATTGAAATGAAAAAATGTGCAGGGCTACAGGGAAAGGGCGGGGCAGTGGGACTAACTGGATTGCTTTTTCATAGAGTCGAAGCAGACTCGAGGGGCCGAATGGCCTCCTTCCGTGCTGTAACCTTCTATGATTCTATGATTTTCCTTTAACAAATCCGTACTGATTAGCTTATACTTTTCCAAGTTCCAATTAATTTTGTCCCGGATTATTGAATCTAAAAATTTCCCCACCATCGATGTTAGGCTGACTTGCCTGTAATTGCCCCTTTTTTAACAGGGGTGTGACATTTGCAATCCTCCAGTCCTCTGGCTGCAAGTCCCATATCTAAGGAGGATTGGAAGATTTTGGCCAGAGCCTCCACAATTTCCACCCTTACTTCCCTCAGTAACCCAGGATGGATCCCATCTGGACTGTGTGACTTTTCTACTGTGAGTACTGCCAATCTTTTATGTACCTCCTCTTTATCTATTTTTATCCTGTCCAATATCGCTACCACTTCCTCCTTTACAACTACAATGGCAGCATCCTCTCTAGTGAAGACAGATGTGAAGTATTCATTTAGTACCTCAGCCATGCCCTCTGCCTCCACAAGAAGATCAAGAAGATCTTCTTCCTTTGATTACTCTTTTATTATTTATATATTTATAAAAGATGTTTGAGTTCCTTTTTATGTTAGTCACGAATCTATTCTAATAATCTACTCTCTTTGCCCCTCTTATTCCTTTTTTTGATCTCCTCTGTACGTTCTGTATTCAGCCTGGTTCTCTACTGTATTATGAACCTTACATTTGTCCTAAGCCTCCATTCTCTGTTTCATTTTAATCTCTGTATCTTTAGTCATCCAGGGAGTTCTAGCTTTGGATGCCCTTCCTTTCCCCCGTAGGAATGTGTCTATTCTGTCATTCACATTTAAAGGATAAATTAAAACCTTCTGCTGCAGAGGTCAGGAATCCGAGCTGGAAGCTTCCTGATCTCCTGGCTCGACTCCACACTGAGGATCGGCCTCTGGTTGTGATCAATCTGAACTACACTGGTGACAGCAGGAAGTGCGGGCTGGAGTTTCACACATTATCACTCCCACCAGCAGACTAACCTCAAGCAATTTCTTCGCACAGACTTAAACCTCAAACTGCCAGAAACACACCAGGTAAATACGGAGAAAACAAGAGCTAGCAAAACAGGAACTGAATTATAAACTTAGATCCCACCATCAAACCGCTTGTGGTATTAAGAACTTGAACTATTTTATCAAACTCAGCACCCTTTCTGACCTCTGACTCTGGGTTCTATGATCTGTCAATGCCCTAACGCCAGAGCTGTACCCGGGCCCTGTTCAGTACTGTGATACTGAGGAAATTATACCTTTCAATGTTAACTTCCCCCCATGGCTGGATGTGAAGTGGGTCATATCGTGCAAGGACTGAGCCCTGGAGCCACTCGTATTGTCCCCATTAATTGGCATCAAGCACAAGTTGCTGATACTAACAGACTTTGGGAATCGACTTTAAGACTTATCCACCAATGAGCTAACAGCCTGAACAAACGAGAGAGCAAGCAATATGGGCGTGAGGACCAATCACCACGATCACAATCAGACAAAATAAGATAATGTCTCGAGTCTTCACTGAGTGTCTGTATCCAGTAGGTCAAGTGACATCACAAATTCTCGACTAGTCCCTCTGCAGCAAACAGCCACAAGTCTGATATTTTGAGGGTCAGTTTCTGAGTTTGTGAAACAGAGACCCCCTCAAGCTTTCAGGAAAAGCCGGCAAAATAGACCCATTGTTTTAATTTAAAAATGACAAATCAATTCAATAATAACTTTCCCCAGCCATTATTACACTAGCTCTGTATTTGCTGAGAAACAGTGTGAGGAACAGTGTGAGAGCAAAGAGCAACAGTGTGAGAGCAACAATGTGAGAGGAACATTGTGAGAGGAACAGTGAGTGAGGAACAGTGAGTGAGGAACAGTGTGTGAGGAACAGTGAGTGAGGAACAGTGAGTGAGGAACAGTGAGTGAGGAACAGTGAGTTAGGAACAGTGAGTGAGGAACAGTGAGTGAGGAACAGTGTGAGAGGAACAGTGTGAGAGGAACAGTGAGTGAGGAACAGTGTGAGAGGAACAGTGTGTGAGGAACAGTGAGTGAGGAACAGTGAGTGAGGAACAGTGAGTGAGGAACAGTGTGAGAGGAACAGTGAGTGAGGAACAGTGAGTGAGGAACAGTGTGAGAGGAACAGTGTGTGAGGAACAGTGAGTGAGGAACAGTGAGTGAGGAACAGTGAGTGAGGAACAGTGTGAGAGGAACAGTGTGAGAGGAACAGTGAGTGAGGAACAGTGTGAGAGGAACAGTGTGTGAGGAACAGTGAGTGAGGAACAGTGAGTGAGGAACAGTGAGTGAGGAACAGTGAGTGAGGAACAGTGTGAGAGGAACAGTGAGTGAGGAACAGTGTGAGAGGAACAGTGTGTGAGGAACAGTGAGTGAGGAACAGTGAGTGAGGAACAGTGTGAGAGGAACAGTGAGTGAGGAACAGTGTGAGAGGAACAGTGAGTGAGGAACAGTGAGTGAGGAACAGTGAGTGAGGAACAGTGTGAGAGGAACAGTGAGTGAGGAACAGTGTGTGAGGAACAGTGAGTGAGGAACAGTGAGTGAGGAACAGTGTGAGAGGAACAGTGAGTGAGGAACAGTGTGAGAGGAACAGTGTGTGAGGAACAGTGTGTGAGGAACAGTGTGAGAGGAACAGTGAGTGAGGAACAGTGAGTGAGGAACAGTGAGTGAGGAACAGTGTGTGAGGAACAGTGTGAGAGGAACAGTGTGAGAGGAACAGTGAGTGAGGAACAGTGAGTGAGGAACAGTGAGTGAGGAACAGTGTGAGAGGAACAGTGAGTGAGGAACAGTGAGTGAGGAACAGTGTGAGAGGAACAGTGAGTGAGGAACAGTGTGTGAGGAACAGTGTGAGAGGAACAGTGAGTGAGGAACAGTGAGTGAGGAACAATGTGAGAGGAACAGTGAGTGAGGAACAGTGTGAGAGGAACAGTGAGTGAGGAACATTGTGAGAGGAACAGTGAGTGAGGAACAGTGTGAGAGGAACAGTGTGAGAGGAGCAGTGTGTGAGGAACAATGTGAGAGGAACAGTGTGAGAGGAACAGTGTGAGAGGAACAGTGTGTGAGGAACAGTGTGAGAGGAACAGTGAGTGAGGAACAGTGTGAGAGGAACAGTGTGAGAGGAACAGTGTGTGAGGAACAGTGTGAGAGGAACAGTGAGTGAGGAACAGTGTGAGAGGAACAGTGTGAGAGGAACAGTGAGTGAGGAACAGTGTGTGAGGAACAGTGTGTGAGGAACAGTGTGTGAGGAACAGTGTGAGAGGAACAGTGTGTGAGGAACAGTGTGTGAGGAACAATGTGAGAGGAACAGTGTGAGAGGAACAGTGTGTGAGGAACAGTGTGAGAGGAACAGTGAGTGAGGAAGAGTGTGAGAGGAACAGTGTGAGAGGAACAGTGTGAGAGGAACAGTGTGTGAGAGGAACAGTGTGAGAGGAACAGTGAGTGAGGAACAGTGTGAGAGGAACAATGTGAGAGGAACAGTGTGAGAGGAACAGTGAGTGAGGAAGAGTGTGAGAGGAACAGTGTGAGAGGAACAGTGTGAGAGGAACAGTGTGAGAGGAACAGTGTGTGAGGAACAGTGAGTGAGGAACAGTGTGAGAGGAACAGTGTGAGAGGAACAGTGTGAGAGGAACAGTGTGTGAGGAACAGTGAGTGAGGAACAGTGTGAGAGGAACAGTGTGAGAGGAACAGTGTGTGAGGAACAGTGTGAGAGGAACAGTGTGTGAGGAAGAGTGTGAGAGGAACAGTGTGTGAGGAACAGTGTGAGAGGAACAGTGTGAGAGGAACAGTGTGTGAGGAACAGTGAGTGAGGAACAGTGTGTGAGAGGAACAGTGTGAGAGGAACAGTGAGTGAGGAAGAGTGTGAGAGGAACAGTGTGTGAGGAACAGTGTGAGAGGAACAGTGTGAGAGGAACAATGTGAGAGGAACAGTGTGAGAGGAACAGTGAGTGAGGAAGAGTGTGAGAGGAACAGTGTGTGAGGAACAGTGTGAGAGGAACAGTGTGAGAGGAACAGTGTGTGAGGAACAGTGTGAGAGGAACAGTGTGAGAGGAACAGTGTGTGAGGAACAGTGCCTGAGGAACAGTGTGAGAGGAACAGTGTGAGAGGAACAGTGTGAGAGGAACAGTGTGAGAGGAACAGTGTGAGAGGAACAGTGTGTGAGGAACAGTGTGAGAGGAACAGTATGTGAGGAACAATGTGTGAGGAACAGTGTGAGAGGAACAGTGTGTGAGGAACAGTGCGAGAGGAACAGTGTGAGAGGAACAGTGTGTGAGGAACAGTGTGAGAGGAACAGTGTGAGAGGAACAGTGTGTGAGGAACAGTGTGAGAGGAACAGTGTGAGAGGAACAGTGTGAGAGGAACAGTGTGTGAGGAACAGTGTGAGAGGAACAGTGCGAGAGGAACAGTGTGAGAGGAACAGTGTGTGAGGAACAATGTGTGAGGAACAGTGTGAGAGGAACAGTGTGTGAGGAACAGTGTGAGAGGAACAGTGTGTGAGGAACAGTGTGAGAGGAACAGTGTGAGAGGAACAGTGTGAGAGGAACAGTGTGAGAGGAACAGTGAGTGAGGAACAGTGTGAGAGGAACAGTGAGTGAGGAACAGTGTGAGAGGAACAGTGTGAGAGGAACAGTGTGAGAGGAACAGTATGAGAGGAACAGTGTGTGAGGAACAGTGTGTGAGGAACAGTGTGAGAGGAACAGTGTGTGAGGAACAGTGTGTGAGGAACAGTGTGAGAGGAACAGTGACTGTGAGAGGAACAGTGTGAGCGGAACACTGTGAGAGGAACAGTGTGTGAGGAACAGTGTGTGAGGAACAGTGTGAGAGGAACAGTGTGTGAGGAACAGTGACTGTGAGAGGAACAGTGTGAGAGGAACAGTGTGTGAGGAACAGTGTGAGAGGAACAGTGTGAGAGGAACAGTGTGAGAGGAACAGTGTGAGAGGAACAGTGTGAGAGGAACAGTGTGAGAGGAACAGTGTGTGAGGAACAGTGAATGAGGAACAGTGAGTGAGGAACAGTGTGAGAGGAACAGTGAGTGAGGAACAGTGTGTGAGGAACAGTGTGTGAGGAACAGTGTGAGAGGAACAGTGTGTGAGGAACAGTGTGAGAGGAACAGTATGAGAGGAACAGTGTGTGGGGAACAGTGTGAGAGGAACAGTGTGAGAGGAACAGTGTGAGAGGAACATTGAGTGAGGAACAGTGTGAGAGGAACAGTGACTGAGGAACAGTGTGAGAGGAACAGTGTGAGAGGAACAGTGAGTGAGGAACAGTGTGAGAGGAACAGTGTGTGAGGAACAGTGTGTGAGGAACAGTGTGAGAGGAACAGTGTGTGAGGAACAGTGTGAGAGGAACAGTGTGTGAGGAACAGTGTGAGAGGAACAGTGTGAGAGGAACAGTGTGAGAGGAACAGTGAGTGAGGAACAGTGTGAGAGGAACAGTGACTGAGGAACAGTGTGAGAGGAACAGTGTGAGAGGAACAGTGAGTGAGGAACAGTGTGAGAGGAACAATGTGTGAGGAACAGTGTGTGAGGAACAGTGTGAGAGGAACAGTGTGTGAGGAACAGTGTGAGAGGAACAGTGTGAGAGGAACAGTGTGAGAGGAACAGTGAGTGAGGAACAGTGTGAGAGGAACAGTGAGTGAGGAACAGTGTGAGAGGAACAGTGTGTGAGGAACAGTGTGTGAGGAACAGTGTGAGAGGAACAGTGTGAGAGGAACAGTGTGTGAGGAACAGTGTGTGAGGAACAGTGTGAGAGGAACAGTGTGTGAGGAACAGTGTGAGAGGAACAGTGTGAGAGGAACAGTGAGTGAGGAACAGTGTGAGAGGAACAGTGTGAGAGGAACAGTGTGAGAGGAACAGTGTGAGAGGAACAGTGAGTGAGGAACAGTGTGAGAGGAACAGTGTGAGAGGAACAGTGAGTGAGGAACAGTGTGAGAGGAACAGTGTGTGAGGAACAGTTTGAGAGGAACAGTGTGAGAGGAACAGTGTGAGAGGAACAGTGTGAGAGGAACAGTGTGATAGGAACAGTGAGTGACGAACAGTGTGAGAGGAACAGTGTGTGAGGAACAGTGTGAGAGGAACAGTGTGTGAGGAACAATGTGAGAGGAACAGTGTGTGAGGAACAGTGTGAGAGGAACAGTGTGTGAGGAACAGTGTGATAGGAACAGTGAGTGAGGAACAGTGTGAGAGGAACAGTGTGTGAGGAACAATGTGAGAGGAACAGTGTGTGAGGAACAGTGAGTGAGGAACAGTGTGTGAGGAACAGTGTGTGAGGAACAGTGAGTGAGGAACAGTGTGTGAGGAACAGTGTGTGAGGAACAGTGTGAGAGGAACAGTGTGTGAGGAACAGTGAGTGAGGAACAGTGTGTGAGGAACAGTGTGTGAGGAACAGTGTGAGAGGAACAGTTTGTGAGGAACAGTGTGAGAGGAACATTGTGAGAGGAACAGTGTGTGAGGAACAGTGAATGAGGAACAGTGTGTGAGGAACAGTGTGTGAGGAACAGTGTGTGAGGAACAGTGTGTGAGGAACAGTGAGTGAGGAACAGTGTGTGAGGAACAGTGTGTGAGGAACAGTGTGAGAGGAACAGTTTGTGAGGAACAGTGTGAGAGGAACAGTGTGAGAGGAACAGTGTGTGAGGAACAGTGAATGAGGAACAGTGAGTGAGGAACAGTGTGAGAGGAACAGTGAGTGAGGAACAGTGTGAGAGGAACAGTGTGTGAGGAACAGTGAGTGAGGAACAGTGTGTGAGGAACAGTGAGTGATGAACAGTGTGTGAGGAACAGTGTGAGAGGAACAGTGTGTGAGGAACAGTGTGAGAGGAACAGTGTGAGAGGAACAGTGTGAGAGGAACAGTGTGTGAGGAACAGTGTGAGAGGAACAGTGACTGAGGAACAGTGTGAGAGGAACAGTGTGAGAGGAACAGTGAGTGAGGAACAGTGTGAGAGGAACAGTGAGTGAGGAACAGTGTGAGAGGAACAGTGTGAGAGGAACAGTGTGAGAGGAACAATGTGAGAGGAACAGTGTGAGAGGAACAGTGTGAGAGGAACAGTGTGTGAGGAACAGTGTGAGAGGAACAGTGACTGAGGAACAGTGAGTGAGGAAGAGTGTGAGAGGAACAGTGTGTGAGGAACAGTGTGAGAGGAACAGTGTGTGAGGAACAGTGTGAGAGGAACAGTGTGAGAGGAACAGTGTGAGAGGAACAGTGAGTGAGGAACAGTGTGAGAGGAACAGTGACTGAGGAACAGTGTGAGAGGAACAGTGTGAGAGGAACAGTGAGTGAGGAACAGTGTGAGAGGAACAATGTGTGAGGAACAGTGTGTGAGTAACAGTGTGAGAGGAACAGTGTGAGAGGAACAGTGTGAGAGGAACAGTGTGAGAGGAACAGTGTGAGAGGAACAGTGTGAGAGGAACAGTGTGAGAGGAACAGTGACTGAGGAACAGTGTGAGAGGAACAGTGTGAGAGGAACAGTGAGTGAGGAACAGTGTGAGAGGAACAATGTGTGAGGAACAGTGTGTGAGGAACAGTGTGAGAGGAACAGTGTGTGAGGAACAGTGTGAGAGGAGCAGTGTGAGAGGAACAGTGTGAGAGGAACAGTGTGAGAGGAACAGTGAGTGAGGAACAGTGTGAGAGGAACAGTGAGTGAGGAACAGTGTGAGAGGAACAGTGTGTGAGGAACAGTGTGTGAGGAACAGTGTGAGAGGAACAGTGTGAGAGGAACAGTTTGATAGGAACAGTGTGAGAGGAACAGTGTGAGAGGAACAGTGTGAGAGGAACAGTGTGAGAGGAACAGTGAGTGAGGAACAGTGTGAGAGGAACAGTGACTGAGGAACAGTGTGAGAGGAACAGTGTGAGAGGAACAGTGAGTGAGGAACAGTGTGAGAGGAACAATGTGTGAGGAACAGTGTGAGAGGAACAGTGTGAGAGGAACAGTGTGAGAGGAACAGTGTGAGAGGAACAGTGAGTGAGGAACAGTGTGAGAGGAACAGTGAGTGAGGAACAGTGTGAGAGGAACAGTGAGTGAGGAACAGTGTGAGAGGAACAGTGAGTGAGGAACAGTGTGAGAGGAACAGTGTGTGAGGAACAGTGTGAGAGGAACAGTGTGAGAGGAACAGTGTGAGAGGAACAGTGTGTGAGGAACAGTGTGAGAGGAACAGTGTGAGAGGAACAGTGTGAGAGGAACAGTGAGTGAGGAACAGTGTGAGAGGAACAGTGTGAGAGGAACAGTGAGTGAGGAACAGTGTGAGAGGAACAGTGTGTGAGGAACAGTTTGAGAGGAACAGTGTGAGAGGAACAGTGTGAGAGGAACAGTGTGAGAGGAACAGTGTGATAGGAACAGTGAGTGAGGAACAGTGTGAGAGGAACAGTGTGTGAGGAACAGTGTGAGAGGAACAGTGTGTGAGGAACAATGTGAGAGGAACAGTGTGAGAGGAACAGTGTGAGAGGAACAGTGTGTGAGGAACAGTGTGATAGGAACAGTGAGTGAGGAACAGTGTGAGAGGAACAGTGTGTGAGGAACAATGTGAGAGGAACAGTGTGTGAGGAACAGTGAGTGAGGAACAGTGTGTGAGGAACAGTGTGTGAGGAACAGTGAGTGAGGAACAGTGTGTGAGGAACAGTGTGTGAGGAACAGTGTGTGAGGAACAGTGTGTGAGGAACAGTGTGTGAGGAACAGTGTGTGAGGAACAGTGAGTGAGGAACTGTGAGAGGAACAATGTGAGAGGAACAGTGTGTGAGGAACAGTGAATGAGGAACAGTGAGTGAGGAACAGTGTGAGAGGAACAGTGAGTGAGGAACAGTGAATGAGGAACAGTGTGAGAGGAACAGTGTGAGAGGAACAGTGTGTGAGGAACAGTGAATGAGGAACAGTGAGTGAGGAACAGTGTGAGAGGAACAGTGAGTGAGGAACAGTGTGTGAGGAACAGTGTGTGAGGAACAGTGTGAGAGGAACAGTGTGTGAGGAACAGTGTGAGAGGAACAGTATGAGAGGAACAGTGTGTGAGGAACAGTGTGAGAGGAACAGTGTGAGAGGAACAGTGTGAGAGGAACAGTGAGTGAGGAACAGTGTGAGAGGAACAGTGACTGAGGAACAGTGTGAGAGGAACAGTGTGAGAGGAACAGTGAGTGAGGAACAGTGTGAGAGGAACAATGTGTGAGGAACAGTGTGTGAGGAACAGTGTGTGAGGAACAGTGTGAGAGGAACAGTGTGTGAGGAACAGTGTGAGAGGAACAGTGTGAGAGGAACAGTGTGAGAGGAACAGTGTGAGAGGAACAGTGAGTGAGGAACAGTGTGAGAGGAACAGTGACTGAGGAACAGTGTGAGAGGAACAGTGTGTGAGGAACAGTGTGTGAGTAACAGTGTGTGAGGAACAATGTGTGAGGAACAGTGTGTGAGTAACAGTGTGAGAGGAACAGTGTGTGAGGAACAGTGTGTGAGGAACAATGTGTGAGGAACAGTGTGTGAGTAACAGTGTGAGAGGAACAGTGTGTGAGGAACAGTGTGAGAGGAACAGTGTGAGAGGAACAGTGTGAGAGGAACAGTGTGAGAGGAACAGTGTGAGAGGAACAGTGTGAGAGGAACAGTGTGAGAGGAACAGTGAGTGAGGAACAGTGTGAGAGGAACAATGTGTGAGGAACAGTGTGTGAGTAACAGTGTGAGAGGAACAGTGTGTGAGGAACAGTGTGAGAGGAACAGTGTGAGAGGAACAGTGTGAGAGGAACAGTGACTGAGGAACAGTGTGAGAGGAACAGTGTGAGAGGAACAGTGAGTGAGGAACAGTGTGAGAGGAACAATGTGTGAGGAACAGTGTGTGAGGAACAGTGTGAGAGGAACAGTGTGTGAGGAACAGTGTGAGAGGAACAGTGTGAGAGGAACAGTGTGAGAGGAACAGTGTGAGAGGAACAGTGTGAGAGGAACAGTGAGTGAGGAACAGTGTGAGAGGAACAGTGTGAGAGGAACAGTGAGTGAGGAACAGTGTGAGAGGAACAGTGTGTGAGGAACAGTGTGTGAGGAACAGTGTGAGAGGAACAGTGTGAGAGGAACAGTGTGTGAGGAACAGTGTGAGAGGAACAGTGTGAGAGGAACAGTGTGAGAGGAACAGTGAGTGAGGAACAGTGTGAGAGGAACAGTGTGAGAGGAACAGTGAGTGAGGAACAGTGTGAGAGGAACAGTGTGTGAGGAACAGTGTGAGAGGAACAGTGTGAGAGGAACAGTGTGAGAGGAACAGTGTGAGAGGAACAGTGTGTGAGGAACAATGTGAGAGGAACAGTGTGTGAGGAACAGTGTGATAGGAACAGTGTGAGAGGAACAGTGTGAGAGGAACAGTGTGAGAGGAACAGTGTGTGAGGAACAATGTGAGAGGAACAGTGTGTGAGGAACAGTGTGAGAGGAACAGTGTGTGAGGAACAGTGTGATAGGAACAGTGAGTGAGGAACAGTGTGAGAGGAACAGTGTGTGAGGAACAATGTGAGAGGAACAGTGTGTGAGGAACAGTGTGAGAGGAACAGTGTGTGAGGAACAGTGTGATAGGAACAGTGAGTGAGGAACAGTGTGAGAGGAACAGTGTGTGAGGAACAATGTGAGAGGAACAGTGTGTGAGGAACAGTGTGAGAGGAACAGTGTGAGAGGAACAGTGTGAGAGGAACAGTCTGTGAGGAACAGTGTGATAGGAACAGTGAGTGAGGAACAGTGTGAGAGGAACAGTGTGTGAGGAACAATGTGAGAGGAACAGTGTGTGAGGAACAGTGTGAGAGGAACAGTGTGTGAGGAACAGTGTGATAGGAACAGTGAGTGAGGAACAGTGTGAGAGGAACAGTGTGTGAGGAACAATGTGAGAGGAACAGTGTGTGAGGAACAGTGTGAGAGGAACAGTGTGAGAGGAACAGTGTGTGAGGAACAGTGTGTGAGGAACAGTGTGTGAGGAACAGTGTGTGAGGAACAGTGAGTGAGGAACAGTGTGTGAGGAACAGTGTGTGAGGAACAGTGTGAGAGGAACAGTGTGAGAGGAACAGTGTGTGAGGAACAGTGTGTGAGGAACAGTGTGTGAGGAACAGTGTGTGAGGAACAGTGAGTGAGGAACAGTGTGTGAGGAACAGTGTGTGAGGAACAGTGTGAGAGGAACAGTTTGTGAGGAACAGTGTGAGAGGAACAGTGTGAGAGGAACAGTGTGAGAGGAACAGTGTGTGAGGAACAGTGTGAGAGGAACAGTGTGAGAGGAACAGTGTGAGAGGAACAGTGTGTGAGGAACAGTGTGAGAGGAACAGTGTGTGAGTAACAGTGACTGTGAGAGGAACAGTGTGAGAGGAACAATGTGTGAGGAACAGTGTGAGAGGAACAGTGTGAGAGGAACAGTGTGTGAGGAACAATGTGAGAGGAACAGTGTGTGAGGAACAGTGTGAGAGGAACAGTGTGTGAGGAACAGTGTGTGAGGAACAGTGTGTGAGGAACAGTGTGAGAGGAACAGTGTGAGAGGAACAGTGTGAGAGGATCAGTGTGAGAGGAACAGTGTGAGAGGAACAGTGAGTGAGGAACAGTGTGAGAGGAACAGTGACTGAGGAACAGTGTGAGAGGAACAGTGTGAGAGGAACAGTGAGTGAGGAACAGTGTGAGAGGAACAATGTGTGAGGAACAGTGTGTGAGGAACAGTGTGAGAGGAACAGTGTGTGAGGAACAGTGTGAGAGGAACAGTGTGAGAGGAACAGTGTGAGAGGAACAGTGTGAGAGGAACAGTGAGTGAGGAACAGTGTGAGAGGAACAGTGAGTGAGGAACAGTGTGAGAGGAACAGTGTGTGAGGAACAGTGTGTGAGGAACAGTGTGAGAGGAACAGTGTGAGAGGAACAGTGTGTGAGGAACAGTGTGAGAGGAACAGTGTGAGAGGAACAGTGTGAGAGGAACAGTGACTGAGGAACAGTGTGAGAGGAACAGTGTGAGAGGAACAGTGAGTGAGGAACAGTGTGAGAGGAACAATGTGTGAGGAACAGTGTGTGAGGAACAGTGTGAGAGGAACAGTGTGTGAGGAACAGTGTGAGAGGAACAGTGTGAGAGGAACAGTGTGAGAGGAACAGTGTGAGAGGAACAGTGAGTGAGGAACAGTGTGAGAGGAACAGTGAGTGAGGAACAGTGTGAGAGGAACAGTGTGTGAGGAACAGTGTGTGAGGAACAGTGTGAGAGGAACAGTGTGAGAGGAACAGTGTGTGAGGAACAGTGTGAGAGGAACAGTGTGAGAGGAACAGTGTGAGAGGAACAGTGAGTGAGGAACAGTGTGAGAGGAACAGTGTGAGAGGAACAGTGAGTGAGGAACAGTGTGAGAGGAACAGTGTGTGAGGAACAGTTTGAGAGGAACAGTGTGAGAGGAACAGTGTGAGAGGAACAGTGTGAGAGGAACAGTGTGATAGGAACAGTGAGTGAGGAACAGTGTGAGAGGAACAGTGTGTGAGGAACAGTGTGAGAGGAACAGTGTGTGAGGAACAATGTGAGAGGAACAGTGTGAGAGGAACAGTGTGAGAGGAACAGTGTGAGAGGAACAGTGTGATAGGAACAGTGAGTGAGGAACAGTGTGAGAGGAACAGTGTGTGAGGAACAATGTGAGAGGAACAGTGTGTGAGGAACAGTGTGAGAGGAACAGTGTGTGAGGAACAGTGTGATAGGAACAGTGAGTGAGGAACAGTGTGAGAGGAACAGTGTGTGAGGAACAATGTGAGAGGAACAGTGTGTGAGGAACAGTGTGAGAGGAACAGTGTGAGAGGAACAGTGTGTGAGGAACAGTGTGTGAGGAACAGTGTGTGAGGAACAGTGAGTGAGGAACAGTGAGTGAGGAACAGTGTGTGAGGAACAGTGTGAGAGGAACAGTGTGAGAGGAACAGTGTGTGAGGAACAGTGTGTGAGGAACAGTGTGTGAGGAACAGTGAGTGAGGAACAGTGTGTGAGGAACAGTGTGTGAGGAACAGTGTGAGAGGAACAGTTTGTGAGGAACAGTGTGAGAGGAACAGTGTGAGAGGAACAGTGTGTGAGGAACAGTGTGAGAGGAACAGTGTGAGAGGAACAGTGTGAGAGGAACAGTGTGTGAGGAACAGTGTGAGAGGAACAGTGTGTGAGTAACAGTGACTGTGAGAGGAACAGTGTGAGAGGAACAATGTGTGAGGAACAGTGTGAGAGGAACAGTGTGAGAGGAACAGTGTGTGAGGAACAATGTGAGAGGAACAGTGTGTGAGGAACAGTGTGAGAGGAACAGTGTGTGAGGAACAGTGTGTGAGGAACAGTGTGAGAGGAACAGTGTGAGAGGAACAGTGTGAGAGGAACAGTGAGTGAGGAACAGTGTGAGAGGAACAGTGACTGAGGAACAGTGTGAGAGGAACAGTGTGAGAGGAACAGTGAGTGAGGAACAGTGTGAGAGGAACAATGTGTGAGGAACAGTGTGTGAGGAACAGTGTGTGAGGAACAGTGTGAGAGGAACAGTGTGAGAGGAACAGTGTGAGAGGAACAGTGTGAGAGGAACAGTGAGTGAGGAACAGTGTGAGAGGAACAGTGAGTGAGGAACAGTGTGAGAGGAACAGTGTGTGAGGAACAGTGTGAGAGGAACAGTGTGAGAGGAACAGTGTGTGAGGAACAGTGTGAGAGGAACAGTGTGAGAGGAACAGTGTGAGAGGAACAGTGTGAGAGGAACAGTGTGAGAGGAACAGTGAGTGAGGAACAGTGTGAGAGGAACAGTGTGAGAGGAACAGTGAGTGAGGAACAGTGTGAGAGGAACAGTGTGTGAGGAACAGTTTGAGAGGAACAGTGTGAGAGGAACAGTGTGAGAGGAACAGTGTGAGAGGAACAGTGTGATAGGAACAGTGAGTGAGGAACAGTGTGAGAGGAACAGTGTGTGAGGAACAGTGTGAGAGGAACAGTGTGAGAGGAACAGTGTGAGAGGAACAATGTGTGAGGAACAGTGTGAGAGGAACAGTGTGTGAGGAACAATGTGAGAGGAACAGTGTGTGAGGAACAGTGTGAGAGGAACAGTGTGTGAGGAACAGTGTGATAGGAACAGTGAGTGAGGAACAGTGTGAGAGGAACAGTGTGTGAGGAACAATGTGAGAGGAACAGTGTGTGAGGAACAGTGAGTGAGGAACAGTGTGTGAGGAACAGTGTGTGAGGAACAGTGTGTGAGGAACAGTGTGTGAGGAACAGTGTGTGAGGAACAGTGTGTGAGGAACAGTGAGTGAGGAACAGTGTGTGAGGAACAGTGTGTGAGGAACAGTGTGAGAGGAACAGTTTGTGAGGAACAGTGTGAGAGGAACAGTGTGAGAGGAACAGTGAGTGAGGAACAGTGAATGAGGAACAGTGAGTGAGGAACAGTGTGAGAGGAACAGTGTGAGAGGAACAGTGAGTGAGGAACAGTGTGAGAGGAACAATGTGTGAGGAACAGTGTGTGAGGAACAGTGTGAGAGGAACAGTGTGTGAGGAACAGTGTGAGAGGAACAGTGTGAGAGGAACAGTGTGAGAGGAACAGTGAGTGAGGAACAGTGAGTGAGGAACAGTGTGAGAGGAACAGTGACTGAGGAACAGTGTGAGAGGAACAGTGTGAGAGGAACAGTGAGTGAGGAACAGTGTGAGAGGAACAATGTGTGAGGAACAGTGTGTGAGTAACAGTGTGAGAGGAACAGTGTGAGAGGAACAGTGTGAGAGGAACAGTGTGAGAGGAACAGTGACTGAGGAACAGTGTGAGAGGAACAGTGTGAGAGGAACAGTGAGTGAGGAACAGTGTGAGAGGAACAATGTGTGAGGAACAGTGTGTGAGGAACAGTGTGAGAGGAACAGTGTGTGAGGAACAGTGTGAGAGGAACAGTGTGAGAGGAACAGTGTGAGAGGAACAGTGTGAGAGGAACAGTGAGTGAGGAACAGTGTGAGAGGAACAGTGAGTGAGGAACAGTGTGAGAGGAACAGTGTGTGAGGAACAGTGTGTGAGGAACAGTGTGAGAGGAACAGTGTGAGAGGAACAGTGTGTGAGGAACAGTGTGAGAGGAACAGTGTGAGAGGAACAGTGAGTGAGGAACAGTGTGAGAGGAACAGTGTGAGAGGAACAGTGAGTGAGGAATAGTGTGAGAGGAACAGTGTGTGAGGAACAGTTTGAGAGGAACAGTGTGAGAGGAACAGTGTGAGAGGAACAGTGTGAGAGGAACAGTGTGATAGGAACAGTGAGTGAGGAACAGTGTGAGAGGAACAGTGTGTGAGGAACAATGTGAGAGGAACAGTGTGTGAGGAACAGTGTGAGAGGAACAGTGTGTGAGGAACAGTGTGATAGGAACAGTGAGTGAGGAACAGTGTGAGAGGAACAGTGTGTGAGGAACAATGTGAGAGGAACAGTGTGAGAGGAACAGTGTGTGAGGAACAGTGTGTGAGGAACAGTGTGTGAGGAACAGTGTGTGAGGAACAGTGAGTGAGGAACAGTGTGTGAGGAACAGTGTGAGAGGAACAGTGTGAGAGGAACAGTGTGTGAGGAACAGTGTGAGAGGAACAGTGTGAGAGGAACAGTGTGTGAGGAACAGTGTGTGAGGAACAGTGTGTGAGGAACAGTGAGTGAGGAACAGTGTGTGAGGAACAGTGTGTGAGGAACAGTGTGTGAGAACAGTGTGTGAGGAACAGTGTGAGAGGAACAGTTTGTGAGGAACAGTGTGAGAGGAACAGTGTGAGAGGAACAGTGTGTGAGGAACAGTGTGAGAGGAACAGTGTGTGAGGAACAGTGTGAGAGGAACAGTGTGTGAGGAACAGTGACTGTGAGAGGAACAGTGTGAGAGGAACAGTGTGTGAGGAACAGTGTGAGAGGAACAGTGTGAGAGGAAACAGTGTGTGAGGAACAGTGTGTGAGGAACAGTGTGAGAGGAACAGTGTGAGAGGAACAGTGTGAGAGGAACAGTGTGTGAGGAACAGTGTGAGAGGAACAGTGTGAGAGGAACAGTGTGTGTGGAACAGTGTGAGAGGAACAGTGTGTGAGGAACAGTGACTGTGAGAGGAACAGTGTGTGAGGAACAGTGTGAGAGGAACAGTGTGAGAGGAACAGTGTGTGAGGAACAGTGTGAGAGGAACAGTGTGAGGAACAGTGTGTGAGGAACAGTGTGTGAGGAACAGTGTGAGAGGAACAGTGTGAGAGGAACAGTGTGAGAGGAACAGTGTGTGAGGAACAAGTGTGAGAGGAACAGTGTGTGAGGAACAGTGACTGTGAGAGGAACAGTGTGTGAGGAACAGTGTGAGAGGAACAGTGTGAGAGGAGCCGAGCCGAGCGGAGGGAGCGTCCGATAAAAGGCGGGATTTCAGAGCGCTGAGAGGAGCCGAGCGGAGCTGCGACCGAGTTCGAAGTGACGTCAGGAATCAGATCGGGACGCGACACAGGGGGAGGCACCTGATTGGTGAGTAGGTTCAGGTGAGTATTTCTACTTATCGACAGTAACTGAAGTGAAAGGAAAGGGAAGGTCTGCAGGTCTTATAGGAAGTAGCGTTTATTTTTTAGTCAATCAAGGTCCCTGGTGTAGTTAACATTCTCTAAATTGAGAACAATTTAAAGGAGTAAACTCCTTAAAGGGAGTGGTAAGTAGTTTTTCTTTCCTTTTTTTTTCTCTTGATTTTGTAGTTGTTCTTAAGCTAATTTAAGGGTTAAGTCATGGCAGGAGATCCCAGCGCCGTGTCATGTTCCTCTTGTGGGATGTGGGAATTCAGGGCTCCTTCCTGTATCCCTGATTCCTTCACCTGCGGGAAGTGTGTCCAGCTGCAGCTATTGTTTGACCGCCTTGACGGCTCTGGAGCTGCGGATGGACTCACTTTGGAGCATCCGCGATGCTGAGAAAGTCGTGGATAGCACGTTCAGTGAGTTGGTCACACCGCAGATAAAAATTACTGAGGGAGATAGTGAATGGGTGACCAACAGACAGAGGAAGAGTAGGAAGGCAGTGCAGGGGTCCCCTGCGGTCATCTCCCTCCAAAACAGGTATACCGTTTTGGATACTGTTGGGGGAGATGGCTCACCAGGGGAAGGTGGCAGTGGCCAGGTTCATGGCACCGTGTGCTGGCTCTGCTGCACAGGAGGGCAGGAAAAAGAGTGGCAGAGCTATAGTGATAGGGGACTCGATTGTAAGGGGAATAGACAGGCGTTTCTGCGGACGCAACCGAGACTCCAGGATGGTATGTTGCCTCCCTGGTGCAAGGGTCAAGGATGTCTCGGAGCGGCTGCAGGACATTCTGGAGGGGGAGGGTGAACAGCCAGTTGTCGTGGTGCATATAGGCACCAACGATATAGGTAAAAAACAGGATGAGGTCCTACAAGCTGAATTTAGGGAGTTAGGAGTTAAACTAAAGAGTAGGACCTCAAAGGTAGTAATCTCAGGATTGCTACCAGTGCCACGGGCTAGTCAGAGTAGGAATGACAGGATAGCTAAGATGAATACGTGGCTTGAGAGATGGTGCAAGAGGGAGGGATTCAAATTCCTGGGCCATTGGAACCGGTTCTGGGGGAGGTGGGACCAGTACAAATTGGACAGTCTGCATCTGGGCAGGACTGGAACCAATGTCCTAGGGGGAGTGTTTGCCAGTGCTGTTGGGGAGGGTTTAAACTAATGTGGCAGGGGGATGGGAACCGATGCAGGAAGTCAGTGGGAAATAAAGTGGTGACAGAAACAAAAGGCAGTAAGGGAGAGTGTACAGAACATGACCGGACAGATGGTCTGAGAAAGCAGGGCAAAGACCAAGGGAAGTCTAGATTAAACTGCATTTATTTCAATGCAAGAAGTCTGATGGGCAAGGCAGATGAACTCATGGCATGGATGGGTACATGGGACTGGGATGTTATAGCTATTACTGAAACATGGCTAAGGGAGGGGCAGGACTGGCAGCTCAATGTTCCAGGGTACAGATGCTATAGGAAAGATAGAGCAGGAGGTAAGAGAGGAGGGGGAGTTGCGTTCTTGATTAGGGAGAACATCACGGCAGTAGTGAGAGGGGATATATCCGAGGGTTCGCCCACTGAGTCTATATGGGTAGAACTGAAAAATAAGAAGGGAGAGATCACTTTGATAGGATTGTACTACAGACCCCCAAATAGTCAACGGGAAATTGAGGAGCAAATATGTAAGGAGATTACAGACAGCTGCAAGAAAAATAGGGTGGTAATAGTAGGGGACTTTAACTTTCCCAACATTGACTGGGACAGCCATAGCATTAGGGGCTTGGATGGAGAGAAATTTGTTGAGTGTATTCAGGAGGAATTTCTCATTCAGTATGTGGATGGCCCGACTAGAGAGGGGGCAAAACTTGACCTCCTCTTGGGAAATAAGGAAGGGCAGGTGACAGAAGTGTTAGTGAGGGATCACTTTGGGACCAGTGATCATAATTCCATTAGTTTTAAGATAGCTATGGAGAAGGATAGGTCTGGCCCAAAAGTTAAAATTCTAAATTGGGGAAAGGCCAATTTTCATGGTATTAGACAGGAACTTTCAGAAGTTGATTGGGAGAGTCTGTTGGCAGGCAAAGGGACGTCTGGTAAGTGGGAGGCTTTCAAAAGTGTGTTAACCAGGGTTCAGGGTAAGCACATTCCTTATAAAGTGAAGGGCAAGGCTGGTAGAAGTAGGGAACCTTGGATGACTCGGGAGATTGAGGCACTAGTCAAAAAGAAGAAGGAGGCATATGACATGCATAGGCAGCTGGGATCAAGTGGATCCCTTGAAGAGTATAGAGATTGCCGGAGTAGAGTTAAGAGAGAAATCAGGAGGGCAAAAAGGGGATATGAGATTGCTTTGGCAGATCAGGCAAAGGTGAATCCAAAGAGCTTCTACAAATACATAAAGGGCAAAAGGGTAACTAGGGAGAGAGTAGGGCCTCTTAAGGATCAACAAGGTCATCTATGTGCGGAACCACAAGAGATGGGTGAGATCCTGAATGAATATTTCACATCGGTATTTACGGTTGAGAAAGGCATGGATGTTAGGGAACTTGGGGAAATAAATAGTGATGTCTTGAGGAGTGTACATATTACAGAGAGGGAGGTGCTGGAAGTCTTAACGCGCATCAAGGTAGATAAATCTCCGGGACCTGATGAAATGTATCCCAGGACGTTATGGGAGGTTAGGGAGGAAATTGCGGGTCCCCTAGCAGAGATATTTGAATCATCCACCGCTACAGGTGAGGTGCCTGAAGATTGGAGGGTAGCAAATGTTGTGCCTTTGTTTAAGAAGGGCGGCAAGGAAAAGCCTGGGAATTACAGACCAGTGAGCCTGACATCTGTAGTGGGTAAGTTGTTAGAGGGTATTCTGAGGGACAGGATCTACAGGCATTTGGAGAGGCAGGGACTAATTAGGAACAGTCAGCATGGTTTTGTGAGAGGAAAATCATGTCTCACGAATTTGATTGAGTTTTTTGAAGGGGTAACCAAGAAGATAGATGAGGGCTGTGCAGTAGACGTGGTCTACATGGACTTCAGCAAAGCATTTGACAAGGTACCGCATGGTAGGTTGTTACATAATGTTAAATCTCATGGGATCCAAGGTGAGGTAGCCAATTGGATACAAAATTGGCTTGACGACAGAAGACAGAGGGTGGTTGTGAAGGGTTGTTTTTCAAACTGGATGCCTGTGTCCAGCGGTGTGCCTCAGGGATCGGTGCTGGGTCCGCTGTTATTTGTTATTTATATTAATGATTTGGATGAGAATTTAGGAGGCATGGTTAGTAAGTTTGCAGATGACACCAAGATTGGTGGCATTGTGGACAGTGAAGAAGGTTATCTAGGATTGCAACGGGATCTTGATAAATTGGGCCAGTGGGCCGATGAATGGCAGATGGAGTTTAATTTAGATAAATGTGAGGTGATGCATTTTGGTAGATCGAATCGGGCCAGGACCTACTCCGTTAATGGTAGGGCGTTGGGGAGAGTTATAGAACAAAGAGATCTGGGAGTACAGATTCATAGCTCCTTGAAAGTGGAGTCACAGGTGGATAGGGTAGTGAAGAAGGCATTCAGCATGCTTGGTTTCATTGGTCAGAACATTGAATGCAGGAGTTGGGATGTCTTGTTGAAGTTGTACAGGGCATTGGTGAGGCCACACTTGGAGTACTGTGTACAGTTCTGGTCACCCTATTACAGAAAGGATATTATTAAACTAGAAAGAGTGCAGAAAAGATTTACTAGGATGCTACCGGGACTTGATGGTTTGACTTACAGGGAGAGGTTAGACAGACTGGGACTTTTTTCCCTGGAGAGCAGGAGGTTAAGGGGTGATCTTATACAAGTCTATAAAATAATGAGGAGCATAGATAAGGTCGATAGTCAAAATGTTTTCCCAAAGGTAGGGGAGTCTATAACGAGGGGGCATAGATTTAAGGTGAGAGGGGAGAGATACAAAAGGGTCCAGAGGGGCAATTTTTTCACTCAAAGGGTGGTGAGTGTCTGGAACGAGCTGCCAGAGGCAATAGTAGAGGCGGGTACAATTTTGTCTTTTAAAAAGCATTTGGACAGTTACATGGGTAAGATGGGTATGGAGGGATATGGGCCAAGTGCAGGCAATTGGGACTAGCTTAGTGGTATAAACTGGGCGACATGGACATGTTGGGCCGAAGGGCCTGTTTCCATGTTGTAACTTCTGTGATTCTATGATTCTATAACAGTGTGAGAGGAACAGTGTGAGAGGAACAGTGTGTGAGGAACAGTGTGAGAGGAACAATGTGTGAGGAACAGTGTGAGAGGAACAGTGTGAGAGGAACAGTGTGTGAGGAACAGTGTGAGAGGAACAGTGTGTGAGGAACAGTGTGTGAGGAACAGTGTGAGAGAGAACAGTGTGTGAGGAACAGTGTGAGAGGAACAGTGTGAGAGGAACAGTGTGTGAGGAACAGTGACTGTGAGAGGAACAGTGTGTGAGGAACAGTGTGAGAGGAACAGTCTGTGAGGAACAGTGTGTGAGGAACAGTGTCTGAGGAACAGTGTGAGAGGAACAGTGTGTGAGGAACAGTGTGAGAGGAACAGTGTGTGAGGAACAGTGTGTGAGGAACAGTGACTGTGAGAGGAACAGTGTGTGAGGAACAGTGTGAGAGGAACAGTGTGTGAGGAACAGTGAGTGAGGAACAGTGTGAGAGGAACAGTGAGTGAGGAACAGTGTGTGAGGAACAGTGTGTGAGGAACAGTGTGAGAGGAACAGTGTGTGAGGAACAGTGTGAGAGGAACAGTGTGTGAGGAACAGTGTGAGAGGAACAGTGTGTGAGGAACAGTGTGAGAGGAACAGTGTGTGAGGAACAGTGTGAGAGGAACAGTGAGTGAGGAACAATGTGAGAGGAACAGTGAGTGAGGAACAGTGTGAGAGGAACAGTGTGAGAGGAACAGTGAGTGAGGAACAGTGTGTGAGGAACAATGTGTGAGGAACAGTGTGTGAGGAACAGTGTGTGAGGAACAGTGTGTGAGGAACAGTGAGTGAGGAACAGTGTGAGAGGAACAGTGTGTGAGGAACAGTGTGAGAGGAACAGTGTGAGAGGAACAGTGTGTGAGGAACAGTGAGTGAGGAACAATGTGTGAGGAACAGTGTGTGAGGAACAGTGTGAGAGGAACAGTGTGAGAGGAACAGTGTGAGAGGAACAGTGTGAGAGGAACAGTGTGAGAGGAACAGTGTGAGAGGAACAGTGTGTGAGGAACAATGTGTGAGGAACAGTGAGTGAGGAACAATGTGTGAGGAACAGTGTGTGAGGAACAGTGTGAGAGGAACAGTGTGAGAGGAACAGTGTGAGAGGAACAGTGTGTGAGGAACAATGTGTGAGGAACAGTGAGTGAGGAACAGTGTGAGAGGAACAGTGTGAGAGGAACAGTGTGTGAGGAACAGTGAGTGAGGAACAATGTGTGAGGAACAATGTGTGAGGAACAGTGTGTGAGGAACAGTGAATGAGGAACAGTGTGAGAGGAACAGTGTGTGAGGAACAGTGTGTGAGGAACAGTGAGTGAGGAACAGTGTGAGAGGAACAGTGTGTGAGGAACAGTGTGTGAGGAACAGTGTGAGAGGAACAGTGTGAGAGGAACAGTGTGAGAGGAACAGTGTGTGAGGAACAATGTGTGAGGAACAGTGTGTGAGGAACAGTGTGAGAGGAACAGTGTGTGAGGAACAGTGTGAGAGGAACAGTGTGAGAGAGAACAGTGTGTGAGGAACAGTGTGAGAGGAACAGTGTGAGAGGAACAGTGTGAGAGGAACAATGTGAGAGGAACAGTGTGAGAGGAACAGTGTGAGAGAGAACAGTGTGTGAGGAACAGTGTGAGAGGAACAGTGTGAGAGGAACAGTGAGTGAGGAACAGTGTGAGAGGAACAGTGTGAGAGGAACAGTGTGAGAGAGAACAGTGTGTGAGGAACAGTGTGAGAGGAACAGTGAGTGAGGAACAGTGTGAGAGGAACAGTGTGTGAGGAACAGTGTGAGAGGAACAGTTTGTGAGGAACAGTGTGAGAGGAACAGTGTGAGAGGAACAGTGTGAGAGGAACAGTGTGAGAGGAACATTGTGTGAGAGGAACAGTGTGTGAGGAACAGTGTGAGAGGAACAGTGTGAGAGGAACAGTGTGAGAGGAAAAGTGTGTGAGGAACAGTGTGTGAGGAACAGTGTGTGAGGAACAATGTGAGAGGAACAGTGTGAGAGGAACAGTGTGAGAGGAACAGTGAGTGAGGAACAGTGTGAGAGGAACAGTGTGTGAGGAACAGTGAGTGAGGAACAGTGTGAGAGGAACAGTGTGAGAGGAACAGCGTGAGAGGAACAGTGTGAGAGGAACAGTGAGTGAGGAACAGTGTGAGAGGAACAGTGTGTGAGGAACAGTGTGAGAGGAACAGTGTGAGAGGAACAGCGTGAGAGGAACAGTGAGTGAGGAACAGTGTGAGAGGAACAGTGTGAGAGGAACAGTGTGTGAGGAACAGTGAATGAGGAACAGTGTGAGAGGAACAGTGTGTGAGGAACAGTGTCAGAGGAACAGTGTGTGAGGAACAGTGTCAGAGGAACAGTGTGTGAGGAACAGTGTGTGAGGAACAGTGAATGAGGAACAGTGTGAGAGGAACAGTGTGAGAGGAACAGTGTGAGAGGAACAGTGTGTGAGGAACAGTGAATGAGGAACAGTGTGAGAGGAACAGTGTGTGAGGAACAGTGTGTGAGGAACAGTGTGTGAGGAACAGTGTGAGAGGAACAGTGTGAGAGGAACAGCGTGAGAGGAACAGTGAGTGAGGAACAGTGTGAGAGGAACAGTGTGTGAGGAACAGTGAATGAGGAACAGTGTGAGAGGAACAGTGTGTGAGGAACAGTGTGTGAGGAACAGTGTGTGAGGAACAGTGTGAGAGGAACAGTGTGAGAGGAACAGTGTGTGAGGAACAGTGTGAGAGGAACAGTGTGTGAGGAACAGTGTGTGAGGAACAGTGAATGAGGAACAGTGTGAGAGGAACAGTGTGTGAGGAACAGTGTCAGAGGAACAGTGTGTGAGGAACAGTGTCAGAGGAACAGTGTGTGAGGAACAGTGTGTGAGGAACAGTGAATGAGGAACAGTGTGAGAGGAACAGTGTGAGAGGAACAGTGTGTGAGGAACAGTGAATGAGGAACAGTGTGTGAGGAACAGTGTGTGAGGAACAGTGTGTGAGGAACAGTGTGAGAGGAACAGTGTGAGAGGAACAGTGTGAGAGGAACAGTGTGAGAGGAACAGTGAGTGAGGAACAGTGTGAGAGGAACAGTGTATGAGGAACAGTCTGTGAGGAACAGTGTGGGAGGTACAGTGAGTGAGGAACAGTGTGAGAGGAACAGTGAGTGAGGAACAATGTGTGAGGAACAGTGTGTGAGGAACAGTGAGTGAGGAACAGTGCCTGAGGAACAGTGTGAGAGGAACAGTGTGTGAGGCACAGTGTGAGAGGAACAGTGTGTGAGGAACAGTGTGAGAGGAACAGTGTGAGAGGAACAGTGACTGTGAGAGGAACAGTGTGTGAGGAACAGTGTGAGAGGAACAGTGTGAGAGGAACAGTGTGTGAGGAACAGTGTGTGAGGAACAGTCTGTGAGGAACAGTGTGAGAGGAACATTGTATGAGGAACAGTGAGTGAGAAACAGTGTGAGAGGAACAGTGAGTGAGGAACAATGTGTGAGGAACAGTGTGAGAGGAACAGTGTGTGAGGAACAGTGAGTGAGGAACAGTGTGAGAGGAACAGTGAGTGAGGAACAATGTGTGAGGAACAGTGTGAGTGGAACAGTGAGTGAGGAACAGTGAGTGAGGAACAGTGCCTGAGGAACAGTGTGTGAGGAACAGTGTGAGAGGAACAGTGTGAGAGGAACAGTGTGTGAGGAACAGTGAGTGAGGAACAGTGCCTGAGGAACAGTGTGAGAGGAACAGTGTGTGAGGCACAGTGAGTGAGGAACAGTGAGTGAGGAACAGTGTGAGAGGAACAGTGTGAGAGGAACAGTGTGAGAGGAACAGTGTGAGAGGAACAGTGTGTGAGGAACAATGTGAGAGGAACAGTGTGAGAGGAACAGTGTGTGAGGAACAGTGTGAGAGGAACAGTGAGTGAGGAACAGTGTGAGAGGAACAGTGTGAGAGGAACAGTGCCTGAGGAACAGTGTGAGAGGAACAGTGTGAGAGGAACAGTGCCTGAGGAACAGTGTGAGAGGAACAGTGTGAGAGGAACAGTGTGAGAGGAACAGTGTGAGAGGAACAGTGAGTGAGGAACAGTGTGAGAGGAACAGTGTGAGAGGAACAGTGTGTGAGGAACAGTGTGTGAGGAACAGTGTGAGAGGAACAGTGTGTGAGGAACAGTCTGTGAGGAACAGTGTGGGAGGAACAGTGTGTGAGGAACAGTGTGAGAGGAACAGTGTGAGAGGAACAGTGTGTGAGGAACAGTGTGTGAGGAACAGTGTGAGAGGAACAGTGTGTGAGGAACAGTGTGCGAGGAACAGTGTGTGAGGAACAGTGTGAGAGGAACAGTGTGTGAGGAACAGTGAGTGAGGAACAGTTTGTGAGGAACAGTGTGAGAGGAACAGTGTTTGAGGAACAGTGTGAGAGGAACAGTGTGAGAGGAACAGTGTGAGAGGAACAGTGTGTGAGGAACAGTGAGTGAGGAACAGTGTGTGAGGAACAATGTGTGAGGAACAGTGTGAGAGGAACAGTGTGAGAGGAACAGTGTGTGAGGAACAGTTTGTGAGGAACAGTGTGAGAGGAACAGTGTGTGAGGAACAGTGTGAGAGGAACAGTGTGAGAGGAACAGTGTGTGAGGAACAATGTGTGAGGAACAGTGAGTGAGGAACAGTGTGAGAGGAACAGTGTGTGAGGAACAATGTGTGAGGAACAGTGTGAGAGGAACAGTGTGAGAGGAACAGTGTGTGAGGAACAGTTTGTGAGGAACAGTGTGAGAGGAACAGTGTGTGAGGAACAGTGTGAGAGGAACAGTGTGAGAGGAACAGTGTGTGAGGAACAGTGAGTGAGGAACAGTGTGAGAGGAACAGTGTGTGAGGAACAATGTGTGAGGAACAGTGTGTGAGGAACAGTGTGAGAGGAACAGTGTGAGAGGAACAGTGTGAGAGGAACAGTGTGAGAGGAACAGTGTGAGAGGAACAGTGTGTGAGGAACAGTGTGAGAGGAACAGTGTGTGAGGAACAGTGTGTGAGGAACAGTTTGTGAGGAACAGTGTGAGAGGAACAGTGTGTGAGGAACAGTGTGAGAGGAACAGTGTGAGAGGAACAGTGTGAGAGGAACAGTGTGAGAGGAACAGTGTGAGAGGAACAGTGTGTGAGGAACAGCGTGAGAGGAACAGTGTGGGAGGAACAGTGTGTGAGGAACAGTGTGAGAGGAACAGTGAGTGAGGAACAGTGCCTGAGGAACAGTGTGTGAGGAACAGTGTGAGAGGAACAGTGTGAGAGGAACAGTGTGAGAGGAACAGTGTGAGAGGAACAGTGTGAGAGGAAGAGTGTGAGAGGAACAGTGTGTGAGGAACAGTGTGAGAGGAACAGTGTGAGAGGAACAGTGTGAGAGGAACAGTGTGTGAGGAACAGTCTGTGAGGAACAGTGTGGGAGGAACAGTGTGTGAGGAACAGTGTGAGAGGAACAGTATGAGAGGAACAGTGTGTGAGGAACAGTTTGTGAGGAACAGTGTGAGAGGAACAGTGTGTGAGGAACAGTGTGAGAGGAACAGTGTGTGAGGAACAGTTTGTGAGGAACAGTGTGAGAGGAACAGTGTGAGGAACAGTGTGAGAGGAACAGTGTGAGAGGAACAGTGTGAGAGGAACAGTGTGAGAGGAACAGTGTGTGAGGAACAATGTGTGAGGAACAGTGTGTGAGGAACAGTTTGTGAGGAACAGTGTGAGAGGAACAGTGTGTGAGGAACAGTGTGAGAGGAACAGTGTGTGAGGAACAGTGTGTGTGGAACAGTGTGAGAGGAACAGTGTGAGAGGAACAGTGTGAGAGGAACAGTGTGTGAGGAACAGTGTGTGAGGAACAGTGTGAGAGGAACAGTGTGAGAGGAACAGTGTGTGAGGAACAGTGTGAGAGGAACAGTGTGAGCGGAACAGTGTGAGAGGAACAGTGTGAGAGGAACAGTGTGTGAGGAACAGTGTGAGAGGAACAGTGTGAGAGGAACAATGTGTGAGGAACAGTGTGAGAGGAACAGTGTGAGAGGAACAGTGTGTGAGGAACAGTGTGAGAGGAACAGTGTGAGAGGAACAGTGTGTGAGGAACAGTGTGAGAGGAACAGTGTGAGCGGAACAGTGTGAGAGGAACAATGTGTGAAGAACAGTGTGAGAGGAACAGTGTGTGTGGAACAGTGTGAGAGGAACAGTGTGAGAGGAACAGTGTGTGAGGAACAGTGTGAGAGGAACAGTGTGAGAGGAACAGTGTGTGAGGAACAGTGTGAGAGGAAGAGTGTGAGAGGAACAGTGTGTGAGGAACAGTGTGAGAGGAACAGTGTGAGCGGAACAGTGTGTGAGGAACAGTGTGAGAGGAACAGTGTGAGAGGAACAGTGTGTGAGGAACAGTGTGAGAGGAACAGTGTGAGAGGAACAGTGTGAGAGGAACAGTGACTGTGAGAGGAACAGTGTGTGAGGAACAGTGTGAGAGGAACAGTGTGAGAGGAACAGTGTGAGAGGAACAGTGTGAGAGGAACAGTGTGAGAGGAAGAGTGTGAGAGGAACAGTGTGATAGGAACAGTGAGTGAGGAACAGTGTGAGAGGAACAGTGAGTGAGGAACAATGTGTGAGGAACAGTGTGAGAGGAACAGTGTGTGAGGAACAGTGAGTGAGGAACAGTGTGTGAGGAACAGTGTGTGAGGAACAGTGTGAGAGGAACAGTGTGAGAGGAACAGTGTGAGAGGAACAGTGTGTGAGGAACAGTGTGAGAGGAACAGTGTGTGAGGAACAGTGTGAGAGGAACAGTGTGTGAGGAACAGTGTGAGAGGAACAGTGTGAGAGGAACAGTGTGAGAGGAACAGTGTGTGAGGAACAGTGAGTGAGGAACAGTGTGTGAGGAACAGTGTGAGAGGAACAGTGTGTGAGGAACAATGTGTGAGGAACAGTGTGAGAGGAACAGTGTGAGAGGAACAGTGTGTGAGGAACAGTTTGTGAGGAACAGTGTGAGAGGAACAGTGTGTGAGGAACAGTGTGAGAGGAACAGTGTGAGAGGAACAGTGTGTGAGGAACAGTGAGTGAGGAACAGTGTGAGAGGAACAGTGTGTGAGGAACAATGTGTGAGGAACAGTGTGTGAGGAACAGTGTGAGAGGAACAGTGTGAGAGGAACAGTGTGAGAGGAACAGTGTGAGAGGAACAGTGTGAGAGGAACAGTGTGAGAGGAACAGTGTGAGAGGAACAGTGTGAGAGGAACAGTGTGAGAGGAACAGTGTGAGAGGAACAGTGTGTGAGGAACAGTGTGAGAGGAACAGTGTGTGAGGAACAGTGTGTGAGGAACAGTTTGTGAGGAACAGTGTGAGAGGAACAGTGTGTGAGGAACAGTGTGAGAGGAACAGTGTGAGAGGAACAGTGTGAGAGGAACAGTGTGAGAGGAACAGTGTGTGAGGAACAGTGTGAGAGGAACAGTGTGGGAGGAACAGTGTGTGAGGAACAGTGTGAGAGGAACAGTGAGTGAGGAACAGTGCCTGAGGAACAGTGTGTGAGGAACAGTGTGAGAGGAACAGTGTGAGAGGAACAGTGTGAGAGGAACAGTGAGTGATGAACAGTGTGAGAGGAACAGTGTGAGAGGAAGAGTGTGAGAGGAACAGTGTGAGAGGAACAGTGTGAGAGGAACAGTGTGAGAGGAACAGTGTGAGAGGAACAGTGTGTGAGGAACAGTCTGTGAGGAACAGTGTGGGAGGAACAGTGTGTGAGGAACAGTGTGAGAGGAACAGTATGAGAGGAACAGTGTGTGAGGAACAGTTTGTGAGGAACAGTGTGAGAGGAACAGTGTGTGAGGAACAGTGTGAGAGGAACAGTGTGTGAGGAACAGTTTGTGAGGAACAGTGTGAGAGGAACAGTGTGAGGAACAGTGTGAGAGGAACAGTGTGAGAGGAACAGTGTGAGAGGAACAGTGTGAGAGGAACAGTGTGTGAGGAACAATGTGTGAGGAACAGTGTGTGAGGAACAGTTTGTGAGGAACAGTGTGAGAGGAACAGTGTGTGAGGAACAGTGTGAGAGGAACAGTGTGTGAGGAACAGTGTGTGTGGAACAGTGTGAGAGGAACAGTGTGAGAGGAACAGTGTGAGAGGAACAGTGTGTGAGGAACAGTGTGTGAGGAACAGTGTGAGAGGAACAGTGTGAGAGGAACAGTGTGTGAGGAACAGTGTGAGAGGAACAGTGTGAGCGGAACAGTGTGAGAGGAACAGTGTGAGAGGAACAGTGTGTGAGGAACAGTGTGAGAGGAACAGTGTGAGAGGAACAATGTGTGAGGAACAGTGTGAGAGGAACAGTGTGAGAGGAACAGTGTGTGAGGAACAGTGTGAGAGGAACAGTGTGAGAGGAACAGTGTGTGAGGAACAGTGTGAGAGGAACAGTGTGAGCGGAACAGTGTGAGAGGAACAATGTGTGAAGAACAGTGTGAGAGGAACAGTGTGTGTGGAACAGTGTGAGAGGAACAGTGTGAGAGGAACAGTGTGTGAGGAACAGTGTGAGAGGAACAGTGTGAGAGGAACAGTGTGTGAGGAACAGTGTGAGAGGAAGAGTGTGAGAGGAACAGTGTGTGAGGAACAGTGTGAGAGGAACAGTGTGAGCGGAACAGTGTGTGAGGAACAGTGTGAGAGGAACAGTGTGAGAGGAACAGTGTGAGAGGAACAGTGTGTGAGGAACAGTGTGAGAGGAACAGTGTGAGAGGAACAGTGTGAGAGGAACAGTGACTGTGAGAGGAACAGTGTGTGAGGAACAGTGTGAGAGGAACAGTGTGAGAGGAACAGTGTGAGAGGAACAGTGTGAGAGGAACAGTGTGAGAGGAACAGTGTGAGAGGAACAGTGTGAGAGGAAGAGTGTGAGAGGAACAGTGTGATAGGAACAGTGAGTGAGGAACAGTGTGAGAGGAACAGTGAGTGAGGAACAATGTGTGAGGAACAGTGTGAGAGGAACAGTGTGTGAGGAACAGTGAGTGAGGAACAGTGTGTGAGGAACAGTGTGTGAGGAACAGTGTGTGAGGAACAGTGTGAGAGGAACAGTGTGAGAGGAACAGTGTGAGAGGAACAGTGTGTGAGGAACAGTGTGAGAGGAACAGTGTGTGAGGAACAGTGTGAGAGGAACAGTGTGTGAGGAACAGTGTGAGAGGAACAGTGTGAGAGGAACAGTGTGAGAGGAACAGTGTGAGAGGAACAGTGTGAGAGGATCAATGTGTGAGGAACAGTGTGAGAGGAACAGTATGTGAGGAACAGTGTGTGAGGAACAGTGTGAGAGGAACAGTGTGTGAGGAACAGTGTGAGGAACAGTGTGAGAGGAACAGTGTGTGAGGAACAGTGTGAGAGGAACAGTGTGAGAGGAACAATGTGTGAGGAACAGTGTGAGAGGAACAGTGTGAGAGGAACAGTGTGAGAGGAACAGTGTGTGTGGAACAGTGTGAGAGGAACAGTGTGAGAGGAACAGTGTGTGAGGAACAGTGTGAGAGGAACAGTGTGTGAGGAACACTGACTGTGAGAGGAACAGTGTGAGAGGAACAGTGTGAGAGGAACAGTGTGAGAGGAACAGTGTGTGAGGAACAGTGTGAGAGGAACAGTGTGTGAGGAACAGTGTGAGAGGAACAGTGTGTGAGGAACAGTGTGAGAGGAACAGTGTGAGAGGAACAGTTTGTGAGGAACAGTTTGTGAGGAACAGTGTGAGAGGAACAGTGTGAGAGGAACAATGTGTGAGGAACAGTGTGAGAGGAACAGTGTGAGAGGAACAGTGTGTGAGGAACAGTGTGAGAGGAACAGTGTGAGAGGAACAGTGTGTGAGGAACAGTGTGAGAGGAACAGTGTGAGCGGAACAGTGTGAGAGGAACAATGTGTGAGGAACAGTGTGAGAGGAACAGTGTGAGAGGAACAGTGTGTGTGGAACAGTGTGAGAGGAACAGTGTGAGAGGAACAGTGTGTGAGGAACAGTGTGTGAGGAACAGTGTGTGAGGAACAGTGTGAGAGGAACAGTGTGTGAGGAACAGTGTGAGAGGAACAGTGTGAGCGGAACAGTGTGTGAGGAACAGTGTGAGAGGAACAGTGTGAGAGGAACAGTGTGAGAGGAACAGTGTGTGAGGAACAGTGTGAGAGGAACAGTGTGAGAGGAACAGTGTGTGAGGAACAGTGACTGTGAGAGGAACAGTGTGTGAGGAACAGTGTGTGAGGAACAGTGTGTGAGGAACAGTGTGTGAGGAACAGTGACTGAGAGAGGAACAGTGTGAGAGGAACAGTGTGACAGGAACAGTGTGACAGGAACAGTGAGTGAGGAACAGTGTGAGAGGAACAGTGTGAGAGGAACAGTGTGAGAGGAACAGTGTGAGAGGATCAATGTGTGAGGAACAGTGTGAGAGGAACAGTGTGTGAGGAACAGTGTGTGAGGAACAGTTTGTGAGGAACAGTGTGTGAGGAACAGTGTGTGAGGAACAGTGTGAGAGGAACAGTGTGAGAGGAACAGTGTGAGAGGAACAGTGAGTGAGGAACAGTGTGTGAGGAACAGTGAGTGAGGAACAGTGTGAGAGGAACAGTGTGTGAGGAACAGTTTGTGAGGAACAGTGTGAGAGGATCAATGTGTGAGGAACAGTGTGAGAGGAACAGTGTGTGAGGAACAGTTTGTGAGGAACAGTGTGTGAGGAACAGTTTGTGAGGAACAGTGTGAGAGGATCAATGTGTGAGGAACAGTGTGAGAGGAACAGTTTGTGAGGAACAGTGTGTGAGGAACAGTGTGAGAGGAACAGTGTGAGAGGAACAGTGTGAGAGGAACAGTGTGAGAGGATCAATGTGTGAGGAACAGTGTGAGAGGAACAGTGTGTGAGGAACAGTGTGTGAGGAACAGTGTGAGAGGAACAGTGTGTGAGGAACAGTGTGAGAGGAACAGTGTGAGCGGAACAGTGTGTGAGGAACAGTGTGAGAGGAACAGTATGAGAGGAACAGTGTGTGAGGAACAGTGTGTGAGGAACAGTGTGAGAGGAACAGTGAGTGAGGAACAGTGTGAGAGGAACAGTGTGAGAGGAACAGTGTGTGAGGAACAGTGTGAGAGGAACAGTGAGTGAGGAACAGTGTGAGAGGAACAGTGTGAGAGGAACAGTGTGTGAGGAACAGTGTGAGAGGAACAGTGAGTGAGGAACAGTGTGAGAGGAACAGTGTGTGAGGAACAGTGTGAGAGGAACAGTGTGAGAGGAACAGTGTGTGAGGAACAGTGTGTGAGGAACAGTGAGAGAGGAACAGTGTGAGAGGAACAGTGTGAGAGGAACAGTGTGTGAGGAACAGTGTGAGAGGAACAGTGTGAGAGGAACAGTGAGTGAGGAACAGTGTGAGAGGAACAGTGTGGGAGGAACAGTGTGTGAGGAACAGTGTGTGAGGAACAGTGTGAGAGGAACAGTGTGTGAGGAACAGTGACTGTGAGAGGAACAGTGTGTGAGGAACAGTGTGAGAGGAACAGTGTGTGAGGAACAGTGTGTGAGGAACAGTGTGAGAGGAACAGTGTGAGAGGAACAGTGTGTGAGGAACAGTGTGTGAGGAACAGTGTGAGAGGAACAGTGTGTGAGGAACAGTGTGTGAGGAACAGTGTGAGAGGAACAGTGTGTGAGGAACAGTGTGTGAGGAACAGTGTGTGAGGAACAGTGTGAGAGGAACAGTGTGTGAGGAACAGTGTGAGAGGAACAGTGTGAGCGGAACAGTGTGTGAGGAACAGTGTGAGAGGAACAGTATGAGAGGAACAGTGTGTGAGGAACAGTGTGTGAGGAACAGTGTGAGAGGAACAGTGTGTGAGGAACAGTGTGTGAGGAACAGTGTGAGAGGAACAGTGTGTGAGGAACAGTGACTGTGAGAGGAACAGTGTGTGAGGAACAATGTGAGAGGAACAGTGTGAGAGGAACAGTGTGTGAGGAACAGTGTGTGAGGAACAGTGTGAGAGGAACAGTGTGAGAGGAACAGTGAGTGAGGAACAGTGTGAGAGGAACAGTGAGTGAGGAACAATGTGTGAGGAACAGTGTGAGACAAACAGTGAGTGAGGAACAGTGTGAGAGGAACTGTGTGTGAGGAACAGTGTGAGAGGAACAGTGTGAGAGGAACAGTGTGAGAGGAACAGTGTGTGAGGAACAGTGTGAGAGGAACAGTGTGAGAGGAACAGTGTGAGAGGAACAGTGTGTGAGGAACAGTGTGTGAGGAACAGTGTGAGAGGAACAGTGTGTGAGGAACAGTGACTGTGAGAGGAACAGTGTGTGAGGAACAGTGTGAGAGGAACAGTGTGTGAGGAGAGGAACAGTGTGTGAGGAACAGTGTGAGAGGAACAGTGTGAGAGGAACAGTGACTGTGAGAGGAACAGTGTGTGAGGAACAGTGTGAGAGGAACAGTGTGTGAGGAACAGTGTGTGAGGAACAGTGTGTGAGGAACAGTGTGAGAGGAACAGTGTGAGCGGAACAGTGTGTGAGGAACAGTGTGAGAGGAACAGTATGAGAGGAACAGTGTGTGAGGAACAGTGTGTGAGGAACAGTGTGAGAGGAACAGTGTGTGAGGAACAGTGTGTGAGGAACAGTGTGAGAGGAACAGTGACTGTGAGAGGAACAGTGTGTGAGGAACAATGTGAGAGGAACAGTGTGAGAGGAACAGTGTGTGAGGAACAGTGTGTGAGGAACAGTGTGAGAGGAACAGTGTGAGAGGAACAGTGAGTGAGGAACAGTGTGAGAGGAACAGTGAGTGAGGAACAATGTGTGAGGAACAGTGTGAGACAAACAGTGAGTGAGGAACAGTGTGAGAGGAACTGTGTGTGAGGAACAGTGAGTGAGGAACAGTGCCTGAGGAACAGTGTGAGAGGAACAGTGTGTGAGGCACAGTGTGAGAGGAACAGTGTGTGAGGAACAGTGTGTGAGGAACAGTGCCTGAGGAACAGTGTGTGAGGAACAGTGTGTGAGGAACAGTGTGAGAGGAACAGTGCCTGAGGAACAGTGTGAGAGGAACAGTGTGAGAGGAACAGTGGGAGAGGAACAGTGTGAGAGGAACAGTGTGTGAGGAACAGTGTGAGAGGAACAGTGTGAGAGGAACAGTGTGTGAGGAACAGTGTGTGAGGAACAGTGTGAGAGGAACAGTGTGAGAGGAACAGTGTGAGAGGAACAGTGTGAGAGGAACAGTGTGAGAGGAACAGTGCCTGAGGAACAGTGTGAGAGGAACAGTGTGTGAGGAACAGTGTGAGAGGAACAATGTGAGAGGAACAGTGTGTGAGGAACAGTGTGTGAGGAACAGTGTGAGAGGAACAGTGTGTGAGGAACAGTGTGAGAGGATCAATGTGTGAGGAACAGTGTGAGAGGAACAGTGTGTGAGGAACAGTGTGTGAGGAACAGTTTGTGAGGAACAGTGTGTGAGGAACAGTTTGTGAGGAACAGTGTGAGAGGATCAATGTGTGAGGAACAGTGTGAGAGGATCAATGTGTGAGGAACAGTGTGAGAGGAACAGTGTGTGAGGAACAGTGTGTGAGGAACAGTGTGAGAGGAACAGTGTGAGAGGAACAGTGTGTGAGGAACAGTGTGTGAGGAACAGTGTGTGAGGAACAGTGTGAGAGGAACACTGTGTGAGGAACACTGTGTGAGGAACAATGTGTGAGGAACAATGTGTGAGGAACAGTGAGTGAGGAACAGTGTGTGAGGAACAATGTGAGAGGAACAGTGTGAGAGGAACAGTGTGAGAGGAACAGTGTGAGAGGAACAGTGTGTGAGGAACAGTGTGCGAGGAACAGTGTGTGAGGAACAGTGTGTGAGGAACAATGTGTGAGGAACAGTGTGAGAGGAACAGTGTGAGAGGAACAGTGTGTGAGGAACAGTGTGAGAGGAACAGTGAGTGAGGAACAGTGTGTGAGGAACAGTGAGTGAGGAACAGTGTGTGAGGAACAGTGTGAGAGGAACAGTGTGTGAGGAACAGTGTGTGAGGAACAGTGTGAGAGGAACAGTGTGTGAGGAACAGTGTGAGAGGAACAGTGTGTGAGGAACAGTGTGTGAGGAACAGTGTGAGAGGAACAGTGTGTGAGGAACAGTGTGTGAGGAACAGTGTGAGAGGAACAGTGTGTGAGGAACAGTGTGAGAGGAACAGTGTGAGAGGAACAGTGTGAGAGGAACAGTGAGTGAGAACAGTGTGTGAGGAACAGTGTGAGAGGAACAGTGTGTGAGGAACAGTGTGTGAGGAACAGTGTGAGAGGAACAGTGTGAGAGGAACAGTGTGAGAGGAACAGTGTGTGAGGAACAGTGAGTGAGGAACAGTGTGAGAGGAACAGTGTGAGAGGAACAGTGTGAGAGGAACAGTGTGTGAGGAACAGTGAGTGAGGAACAGTGTGAGAGGAACAGTGTCTGTGGAGCAGTGTTGGAGGGGCAGTGTCCTCCTGTGTGAGAGGGTGGGGAGTTGGATGGGGTACAGTGTCTCTGTGAGGGAGTGGGGAACATAAGAACATAAGAACAGAAGAAATAGGAGCAGGAGTAGGCCAATCGGCCCCTCGAGCCTGCTCCGCCATTCAATAAGATCATGGCTGATCTGATCCTAACCTCAAATCTAAATTCATGTCCAATTTCCTGCCCGCTCCCCGTAACCCCCAATTCCCTTTACTTCTAGGAAACTGTCGATTTCTGTTTTAAATTTATTTAATGATGTAGCTTCCACAGCTTCCTGGGGCAGCAAATTCCACAGACCTGCTACCCTCTGAGTGAAGAAGTTTCTCCTCATCTCAGTTTTGAAAGAGCAGCCCCTTATTCTCAGATTATGCCCTCTCGTTCTAGTTTCACCCATCCTTGGGAACATCCTTACCGCATCCACCCGATCAAGCCCCTTCACAATCTTATATGTTTCAATAAGATCGCCTCTCATTCTTCTGAACTCCAATGAGTGGAGTCCCAATCTACTCAACCTCTCCTCATATGTCCACCCCCTCATCCCCGGGATTAACCGAGTGAACCTTCTTTGTACTGCCTCGAGAGCAAGTATGTCCTTTCTTAAGTATGGACACCAAAACTGTATGCAGTATTCCAGGTGCGGTCTCACCAATACCTTATATAACTGCAGCAATACCTCCCTGTTTTTATATTCTATCCCCCTAGCAATAAAAGCCAACATTCCATTGGCCTTCTTGATCACCTGCTGCACCTGCAAACTAACCTTTTGATTTTCTTGCACTGGGACCCCCAGATCCCTTTGTACTGCAGTACTTTCCAGTTTCTCGCCATTGAGATAATAACTTGCTCTCCGATTTTTCCTGCCAAAGTGCATAACCTCACATTTTCCAATATTGTATTGCATCTGCCAAATCTCCGCCCACTCACACAGCCTGTCTATATCCCCTTATAGGTTTTTTATGTCCTCCTCACTCTCCACTTTCCCTCCCATCTTTGTATCATCTGCAAACTTTGATATGTTACACTCGGTCCCCTCTTCCAAATCGTTAACATAGATTGTAAAGAGTTGGGGAGTTGGATGGGGTCCAGTGTCTGTGAGAGGGTGGGGAGTTGGATGGGGTACAGTGTCTGTGAGAGGGTGGGGAGTTGGATGGGGTCCAGTGTCTGTGAGAGGGAGTGGGGAGTTGGATGGGGTGCAGTGTCTGTGAGAGGGAGTGGGGAGTTGGATGGGGTCCAGTGTCTGTGAGAGGGGGTGGGGAGTTGGATGGGGTACAGTGTCTGTGAGAGGGGGTGGGGAGTTGGATGGGGTACAGTGTCTGTGAGAGGGGGTGGGGAGTTGGATGGGGTACAGTGTCTGTGTGAGAGGGAGTGGGGAGTTGGATGGGGTGCAGTGTCGGTGTGAGAGGGAGTGGGGAGTTGGATGGGGTACAGTGTCGGTGTGAGAGGGAGTGGGGAGTTGGATGGGGTACAGTGTCGGTGTGAGAGGGAGTGGGGAGTTGGATGGGGTAAAGTGTCGGTGTGAGAGGGAGTGGGGAGTTGGATGGGGTACAGTGTCGGTGTGAGAGGGAGTGGGGAGTTGGATGGGGTACAGTGTCAGTGTGAGAGGGAGTGGGGAGTTGGATGGGGTACAGTGTGTGTGAGAGGGAGTGGGGAGTTGGATGGGGTACAGTGTCGGTGTGAGAGGGAGTGGGGAGTTGGATGGGGTACAGTGTGTGTCTGTGAGAGGGAGTGGGGAGTTGGATGGGGTGCAGTGTCGGTGTGAGAGGGAGTGGGGAGTTGGATGGGGTACAGTGTCGGTGTGAGTGGGAGTGGGGAGTTGGATGGGGTGCAGTGTCTGTGAGAGGGAGTGGGGAGTTGGATGGGGTACAGTGTCTGTGTGAGAGGGTGTGGGGAGTTGGATGGGGTGCAGTGTCTGTGAGAGGGAGTGGGGAGTTGGATGGGGTACAGTGTCAGTGTGAGAGGGAGTGGGGAGTTGGATGGGGTGCAGTGTCTGTGAGAGGGAGTGGGGAGTTGGATGGGGTACAGTGTCTGTGTGAGAGGGTGGGGAGTTGGATGGGGTGCAGTGTCGGTGTGAGAGGGAGTGGGGAGTTGGATGGGGTACAGTGTCTGTGAGAGGGAGTGGGGAGTTGGATGGGGTACAGTGTCTGTGAGAGGGTGGGGAGTTGGATGGGGTACAGTGTCTGTGAGAGGGAGTGGGGAGTTGGATGGGGTACAGTGTCTGTGAGAGGGAGTGGGGAGTTGGATGGGGTACAGTGTCTGTGAGAGGGAGTGGGGAGTTGGATGGGGTACAGTGTCTGTGAGAGGGAGTGGGGAGTTGGATGGGGTACAGTGTCTGTGAGAGGGTGGGGAGTTGGATGGGGTGCAGTGTCGGTGTGAGAGGGAGTGGGGAGTTGGATGGGGTACAGTGTCTGTGAGAGGGAGTGGGGAGTTGGATGGGGTACAGTGTCTGTGAGAGGGAGTGGGGAGTTGGATGGGGTACAGTGTCGGTGTGAGAGGGAGTGGGGAGTTGGATGGGGTCCAGTGTCTGTGAGAGGGTGGGGAGTTGGATGGGGTCCAGTGTCGGTGTGAGAGGGAGTGGGGAGTTGGATGGGGTCCAGTGTCGGTGTGAGAGGGAGTGGGGAGTTGGATGGGGTACAGTGTCTGTGAGAGGGAGTGGGGAGTTGGATGGGGTCCAGTGTCAGTGTGAGAGGGAGTGGGGAGTTGGATGGGGTACAGTGTCTGTGAGAGGGAGTGGGGAGTTGGATGGGGTACAGTGTCGGTGAGAGGGTGGGGAGTTGGATGGGGTCCAGTGTCGGTGTGAGAGGGAGTGGGGAGTTGGATGGGGTCCAGTGTCGGTGTGAGAGGGAGTGGGGAGTTGGATGGGGTACAGTGTCTGTGAGAGGGAGTGGGGAGTTGGATGGGGTCCAGTGTCGGTGTGAGAGGGAGTGGGGAGTTGGATGGGGTACAGTGTCTGTGAGAGGGTGGGGAGTTGGATGGGGTACAGTGTCGGTGTGAGAGGGAGTGGGGAGTTGGATGGGGTACAGTGTCTGTGAGAGGGGGTGGGGAGTTGGATGGGGTACAGTGTCTGTGAGAGGGTGGGGAGTTGGATGGGGTACAGTGTCTGTGAGAGGGGGTGGGGAGTTGGATGGGGTACAGTGTCTGTGAGAGGGAGTGGGGAGTTGGATGGGGTCCAGTGTCGGTGTGAGAGGGAGTGGGGAGTTGGATGGGGTACAGTGTCTGTGAGAGGGTGGGGAGTTGGATGGGGTCCAGTGTCGGTGTGAGAGGGAGTGGGGAGTTGGATGGGGTCCAGTGTCGGTGTGAGAGGGAGTGGGGAGTTGGATGGGGTACAGTGTCTGTGAGAGGGAGTGGGGAGTTGGATGGGGTCCAGTGTCGGTGTGAGAGGGAGTGGGGAGTTGGATGGGGTCCAGTGTCTGTGAGAGGGTGGGGAGTTGGATGGGGTACAGTGTCTGTGAGAGGGTGGGGAGTTGGATGGGGTACAGTGTCTGTGAGAGGGTGGGGAGTTGGATGGGGTACAGTGTCTGTGAGAGGGTGGGGAGTTGGATGGGGTACAGTGTCGGTGTGAGAGGGAGTGGGGAGTTGGATGGGGTACAGTGTCTGTGAGAGGGGGTGGGGAGTTGGATGGGGTACAGTGTCTGTGAGAGGGTGGGGAGTTGGATGGGGTACAGTGTCTGTGAGAGGGGGTGGGGAGTTGGATGGGGTACAGTGTCTGTGAGAGGGTGGGGAGTTGGATGGGGTACAGTGTCTGTGAGAGGGTGGGGAGTTGGATGGGGTCCAGTGTCTGTGAGAGGGTGGGGAGTTGGATGGGTTACAGTGTCTGTGAGAGGGTGGGGAGTTGGATGGGGTACAGTGTCGGTGTGAGAGGGAGTGGGGAGTTGGATGGGGTACAGTGTCTGTGAGAGGGGGTGGGGAGTTGGATGGGGTACAGTGTCTGTGAGAGGGTGGGGAGTTGGATGGGGGACAGTGTCTGTGAGAGGGGGTGGGGAGTTGGATGGGGTACAGTGTCAGTGTGAGAGGGAGTGGGGAGTTGGATGGGGTACAGTGTCTGTGAGAGGGAGTGGGGAGTTGGATGGGGTACAGTGTCAGTGTGAGAGGGAGTGGGGAGTTGGATGGGGTACAGTGTCTGTGAGAGGGTGGGGAGTTGGATGGGGTACAGTGTCTGTGAGAGGGAGTGGGGAGTTGGATGGGGTACAGTGTCTGTGAGAGGGTGGGGAGTTGGATGGGGTACAGTGTCTGTGAGAGGGAGTGGGGAGTTGGATGGGGTCCAGTGTCGGTGTGAGAGGGAGTGGGGAGTTGGATGGGGTACAGTGTCTGTGAGAGGGTGGGGAGTTGGATGGGGTACAGTGTCGGTGTGAGAGGGAGTGGGGAGTTGGATGGGGTACAGTGTCGGTGTGAGAGGGAGTGGGGAGTTGGATGGGGTACAGTGTCGGTGTGAGAGGGAGTGGGGAGTTGGATGGGGTACAGTGTCTGTGAGAGGGTGGGGAGTTGGATGGGGTACAGTGTGTGTGAGAGGGAGTGGTGAGTTGGATGGGGTACAGTGTCGGTGTGAGAGGGAGTGGGGAGTTGGATGGGGTACAGTGTCGGTGTGAGAGGGAGTGGGGAGTTGGATGGGGTACAGTGTCTGTGAGAGGGAGTGGGGAGTTGGATGGGGTACAGTGTCTGTGAGAGGGAGTGGGGAGTTGGATGGGGTACAGTGTCGGTGTGAGAGGGAGTGGGGAGTTGGATGGGGTGCAGTGTCTGTGAGAGGGTGGGGAGTTGGATGGGGTACAGTGTCGGTGTGAGTGGGAGTGGGGAGTTGGATGGGGTCCAGTGTCTGTGAGAGGGAGTGGGGAGTTGGATGGGGTCCAGTGTCTGTGTGAGAGGGTGGGGAGTTGGATGGGGTACAGTGTCTGTGAGAGGGAGTGGGGAGTTGGATGGGGTCCAGTGTCTGTGAGAGGGAGTGGGGAGTTGGATGGGGTACAGTGTCTGTGAGAGGGAGTGGGGAGTTGGATGGGGTACAGTGTCTGTGAGAGGGAGTGGGGAGTTGGATGGGGTACAGTGTCTGTGAGAGGGAGTGGGGAGTTGGATGGGGTGCAGTGTCTGTGAGAGGGAGTGGGGAGTTGGATGGGGTCCAGTGTCTGTGAGAGGGAGTGGGGAGTTGGATGGGGTACAGTGTCGGTGTGAGTGGGAGTGGGGAGTTGGATGGGGTGCAGTGTCGGTGTGAGTGGGAGTGGGGAGTTGGATGGGGTGCAGTGTCTGTGAGAGGGAGTGGGGAGTTGGATGGGGTACAGTGTCTGTGTGAGAGGGTGGGGAGTTGGATGGGGTGCAGTGTCGGTGTGAGAGGGAGTGGGGAGTTGGATGGGGTACAGTGTCTGTGAGAGGGAGTGGGGAGTTGGATGGGGTACAGTGTCTGTGAGAGGGAGTGGGGAGTTGGATGGGGTACAGTGTCTGTGAGAGGGAGTGGGGAGTTGGATGGGGTACAGTGTCTGTGAGAGGGTGGGGAGTTGGATGGGGTACAGTGTCGGTGTGAGAGGGAGTGGGGAGTTGGATGGGGTGCAGTGTCTGTGAGAGGGTGGGGAGTTGGATGGGGTACAGTGTCTGTGAGAGGGTGGGGAGTTGGATGGGGTACAGTGTCAGTGTGAGAGGGAGTGGGGAGTTGGATGGGGTCCAGTGTCGGTGTGAGAGGGAGTGGGGAGTTGGATGGGGTCCAGTGTCTGTGAGAGGGTGGGGAGTTGGATGGGGTGCAGTGTCGGTGTGAGAGGGAGTGGGGAGTTGGATGGGGTGCAGTGTCTGTGAGAGGGAGTGGGGAGTTGGATGGGGTACAGTGTCTGTGAGAGGGAGTGGGGAGTTGGATGGGGTCCAGTGTCGGTGTGAGAGGGAGTGGGGAGTTGGATGGGGTACAGTGTCGGTGTGAGAGGGAGTGGGGAGTTGGATGGGGTGCAGTGTCTGTGAGAGGGAGTGGGGAATTGGATGGGGTACAGTGTCTGTGAGAGGGAGTGGGGAGTTGGATGGGGTACAGTGTCGGTGTGAGAGGGAGTGGGGAGTTGGATGGGGTACAGTGTCGGTGTGAGAGGGAGTGGGGAGTTGGATGGGGTCCAGTGTCAGTGTGAGAGGGAGTGGGGAGTTGGATGGGGTACAGTGTCGGTGTGAGAGGGAGTGGGGAGTTGGATGGGGTCCAGTGTCGGTGTGAGAGGGAGTGGGGAGTTGGATGGGGTACAGTGTCTGTGAGAGGGTGGGGAGTTGGATGGGGTACAGTGTCGGTGTGAGAGGGAGTGGGGAGTTGGATGGGGTACAGTGTCTGTGAGAGGGGGTGGGGAGTTGGATGGGGTACAGTGTCTGTGAGAGGGTGGGGAGTTGGATGGGGTACAGTGTCTGTGAGAGGGTGGGGAGTTGGATGGGGTACAGTGTCTGTGAGAGGGTGGGGAGTTGGATGGGGTACAGTGTCGGTGTGAGAGGGAGTGGGGAGTTGGATGGGGTACAGTGTCTGTGAGAGGGGGTGGGGAGTTGGATGGGGTACAGTGTCTGTGAGAGGGAGTGGGGAGTTGGATGGGGTGCAGTGTCGGTGTGAGAGGTTGGGGAGTTGGATGGGGTCCAGTGTCAGTGAGAGGGAGTGGGGAGTTGGATGGGGTCCAGTGTCTGTGAGAGGGAGTGGGGAGTTGGATGGGGTCCAGTGTCTGTGAGAGGGAGTGGGGAGTTGGATGGGGTACAGTGTCTGTGAGAGGGAGTGGGGAGTTGGATGGGGTACAGTGTCGGTGTGAGGGTGGGGAGTTGGATGGGGTCCAGTGTCTGTGAGAGGGAGTGGGGAGTTGGATGGGGTACAGTGTCTGTGAGAGGGAGTGGGGAGTTGGATGGGGTGCAGTGTCAGTGAGAGGGAGTGGGGAGTTGGATGGGGTACAGTGTCTGTGAGAGGGAGTGGGGAGTTGGATGGGGTGCAGTGTCTGTGAGAGGGAGTGGGGAGTTGGATGGGGTGCAGTGTCTGTGAGAGGGAGTGGGGAGTTGGATGGGGTGCAGTGTCTGTGAGAGGGAGTGGGGAGTTGGATGGGGTACAGTGTCTGTGAGAGGGAGTGGGGAGTTGGATGGGGTACAGTGTCTGTGTGAGAGGGAGTGGGGAGTTGGATGGGGTGCAGTGTCGGTGTGAGAGGGTGGGGAGTTGGATGGGGTACAGTGTCAGTGTGAGAGGGAGTGGGGAGTTGGATGGGGTCCAGTGTCTGTGAGAGGGAGTGGGGAGTTGGATGGGGTCCAGTGTCTGTGAGAGGGAGTGGGGAGTTGGATGGGGTACAGTGTCTGTGAGAGGGAGTGGGGAGTTGGATGGGGTACAGTGTCTGTGAGAGGGTGGGGAGTTGGATGGGGTACAGTGTCTGTGAGAGGGAGTGGGGAGTTGGATGGGGTACAGTGTCTGTGAGAGGGAGTGGGGAGTTGGATGGGGTACAGTGTCTGTGACAGGGAGTGGGGAGTTGGATGGGGTCCAGTGTCGGTGTGAGAGGGAGTGGGGAGTTGGATGGGGTACAGTGTCTGTGAGAGGGTGGGGAGTTGGATGGGGTACAGTGTCTGTGAGAGGGAGTGGGGAGTTGGATGGGGTACAGTGTCTGTGAGAGGGTGGGGAGTTGGATGGGGTACAGTGTCTGTGAGAGGGTGGGGAGTTGGATGGGGTACAGTGTCAGTGTGAGAGGGAGTGGGGAGCTGGATGGGGTACAGTGTCTGTGAGAGGGAGTGGGGAGTTGGATGGGGTACAGTGTGTGTGAGAGGGAGTGGGGAGTTGGATGGGGTACAGTGTCTGTGAGAGGGTGGGGAGTTGGATGGGGTACAGTGTCTGTGAGAGGGAGTGGGGAGTTGGATGGGGTACAGTGTCTGTGAGAGGGTGGGGAGTTGGATGGGGTACAGTGTGTGTGAGAGGGAGTGGGGAGTTGGGTGGGGTACAGTGTCTGTGAGAGGGTGGGGAGTTGGATGGGGTACAGTGTCTGTGAGAGGGAGTGGGGAGTTGGATGGGGTACAGTGTCTGTGAGAGGGTGGGGAGTTGGATGGGGTACAGTGTCGGTGTGAGAGGGAGTGGGGAGTTGGATGGGGTCCAGTGTCTGTGAGAGGGAGTGGGGAGTTGGATGGGGTACAGTGTCTGTGAGAGGGTGGGGAGTTGGATGGGGTCCAGTGTCTGTGAGAGGGAGTGGGGAGTTGGATGGGGTCCAGTGTCGGTGAGAGGGAGTGGGGAGTTGGATGGGGTCCAGTGTCAGTGTGAGAGGGAGTGGGGAGTTGGATGGGGTACAGTGTCTGTGAGAGGGAGTGGGGAGTTGGATGGGGTACAGTGTCTGTGAGAGGGAGTGGGGAGTTGGATGGGGTACAGTGTCTGTGAGAGGGAGTGGGGAGTTGGATGGGGTACAGTGTCTGTGAGAGGGAGTGGGGAGTTGGATGGGGTACAGTGTCTGTGAGAGGGAGTGGGGAGTTGGATGGGTTACAGTGTCTGTGAGAGGGAGTGGGGAGTTGGATGGGGTACAGTGTCAGTGTGAGAGGGAGTGGGGAGTTGGATGGGGTACAGTGTCTGTGAGAGGGAGTGGGGAGTTGGATGGGGTCCAGTGTCAGTGTGAGAGGGAGTGGGGAGTTGGATGGGGTACAGTGTCTGTGAGAGGGAGTGGGGAGTTGGATGGGGTACAGTGTCAGTGTGAGAGGGAGTGGGGAGTTGGATGGGGTACAGTGTCGGTGTGAGAGGGAGTGGGGAGTTGGATGGGGTCCAGTGTCTGTGAGAGGGAGTGGGGAGTTGGATGGGGTACAGTGTCTGTGTGAGAGGGTGGGGAGTTGGATGGGGTACAGTGTCGGTGTGAGAGGGAGTGGGGAGTTGGATGGGGTACAGTGTCTGTGAGAGGGAGTGGGGAGTTGGATGGGGTACAGTGTCTGTGAGAGGGAGTGGGGAGTTGGATGGGGTCCAGTGTCTGTGAGAGGGAGTGGGGAGTTGGATGGGGTCCAGTGTCAGTGTGAGAGGGAGTGGGGAGTTGGATGGGGTACAGTGTCGGTGTGAGAGGGAGTGGGGAGTTGGATGGGGTCCAGTGTCGGTGTGAGAGGGAGTGGGGAGTTGGATGGGGTACAGTGTCTGTGAGAGGGTGGGGAGTTGGATGGGGTACAGTGTCGGTGTGAGAGGGAGTGGGGAGTTGGATGGGGTACAGTGTCTGTGAGAGGGGGTGGGGAGTTGGATGGGGTACAGTGTCTGTGAGAGGGTGGGGAGTTGGATGGGGTACAGTGTCTGTGAGAGGGTGGGGAGTTGGATGGGGTACAGTGTCTGTGAGAGGGTGGGGAGTTGGATGGGGTACAGTGTCGGTGTGAGAGGGAGTGGGGAGTTGGATGGGGTACAGTGTCTGTGAGAGGGGGTGGGGAGTTGGATGGGGTACAGTGTCTGTGAGAGGGTGGGGAGTTGGATGGGGGACAGTGTCTGTGAGAGGGGGTGGGGAGTTGGATGGGGTACAGTGTCTGTGAGAGGGTGGGGAGTTGGATGGGGTACAGTGTCTGTGAGAGGGAGTGGGGAGTTGGATGGGGTACAGTGTCTGTGAGAGGGAGTGGGGAGTTGGATGGGGTCCAGTGTCGGTGTGAGAGGGAGTGGGGAGTTGGATGGGGTACAGTGTCTGTGAGAGGGTGGGGAGTTGGATGGGGTACAGTGTCTGTGAGAGGGAGTGGGGAGTTGGATGGGGTACAGTGTCTGTGAGAGGGAGTGGGGAGTTGGATGGGGTACAGTGTCTGTGAGAGGGAGTGGGGAGTTGGATGGGGTACAGTGTCTGTGAGAGGGTGGGGAGTTGGATGGGGTACAGTGTCAGTGTGAGAGGGAGTGGGGAGTTGGATGGGGTGCAGTGTGTGTGAGAGGGAGTGGGGAGTTGGATGGGGTACAGTGTCTGTGAGAGGGTGGGGAGTTGGATGGGGTACAGTGTCTGTGAGAGGGAGTGGGGAGTTGGATGGGGTACAGTGTCTGTGAGAGGGAGTGGGGAGTTGGATGGGGTACAGTGTCTGTGAGAGGGTGGGGAGTTGGATGGGGTACAGTGTCTGTGAGAGGGAGTGGGGAGTTGGATGGGGTACAGTGTCTGTGAGAGGGAGTGGGGAGTTGGATGGGGTCCAGTGTCTGTGAGAGGGAGTGGGGAGATGGATGGGGTCCAGTGTCGGTGTGAGAGGGAGTGGGGAGTTGGATGGGGTCCAGTGTCTGTGGGAGGGGGTGGGGAGTTGGATGGGGTACAGTGTCGGTGTGAGAGGGTGGGGAGTTGGATGGGGTGCAGTGTCGGTGTGAGAGGGTGGGGAGTTGGATGGGGTCCAGTGTCAGTGAGAGGGAGTGGGGAGTTGGATGGGGTCCAGTGTCTGTGAGAGGGAGTGGGGAGTTGGATGGGGTCCAGTGTCTGTGAGAGGGAGTGGGGAGTTGGATGGGGTACAGTGTCTGTGAGAGGGAGTGGGGAGTTGGATGGGGTACAGTGTCGGTGTGAGGGTGGGGAGTTGGATGGGGTCCAGTGTCTGTGAGAGGGAGTGGGGAGTTGGATGGGGTACAGTGTCTGTGAGAGGGAGTGGGGAGTTGGATGGGGTGCAGTGTCAGTGAGAGGGAGTGGGGAGTTGGATGGGGTACAGTGTCTGTGAGAGGGAGTGGGGAGTTGGATGGGGTACAGTGTCTGTGAGAGGGAGTGGGGAGTTGGATGGGGTGCAGTGTCTGTGAGAGGGAGTGGGGAGTTGGATGGGGTGCAGTGTCTGTGAGAGGGAGTGGGGAGTTGGATGGGGTACAGTGTCTGTGAGAGGGAGTGGGGAGTTGGATGGGGTACAGTGTCTGTGTGAGAGGGAGTGGGGAGTTGGATGGGGTGCAGTGTCGGTGTGAGAGGGTGGGGAGTTGGATGGGGTACAGTGTCAGTGTGAGAGGGAGTGGGGAGTTGGATGGGGTCCAGTGTCTGTGAGAGGGAGTGGGGAGTTGGATGGGGTCCAGTGTCTGTGAGAGGGAGTGGGGAGTTGGATGGGGTACAGTGTCTGTGAGAGGGTGGGGAGTTGGATGGGGTACAGTGTCTGTGAGAGGGTGGGGAGTTGGATGGGGTACAGTGTCTGTGAGAGGGAGTGGGGAGTTGGATGGGGTACAGTGTCTGTGAGAGGGAGTGGGGAGTTGGATGGGGTACAGTGTCTGTGACAGGGAGTGGGGAGTTGGATGGGGTCCAGTGTCGGTGTGAGAGGGAGTGGGGAGTTGGATGGGGTACAGTGTCTGTGAGAGGGTGGGGAGTTGGATGGGGTACAGTGTCTGTGAGAGGGAGTGGGGAGTTGGATGGGGTACAGTGTCTGTGAGAGGGTGGGGAGTTGGATGGGGTACAGTGTCTGTGAGAGGGTGGGGAGTTGGATGGGGTACAGTGTCAGTGTGAGAGGGAGTGGGGAGTTGGATGGGGTACAGTGTCTGTGAGAGGGAGTGGGGAGTTGGATGGGGTACAGTGTCTGTGAGAGGGTGGGGAGTTGGATGGGGTACAGTGTCTGTGAGAGGGAGTGGGGAGTTGGATGGGGTACAGTGTCTGTGAGAGGGTGGGGAGTTGGATGGGGTACAGTGTGTGTGAGAGGGAGTGGGGAGTTGGGTGGGGTACAGTGTCTGTGAGAGGGTGGGGAGTTGGATGGGGTACAGTGTCTGTGAGAGGGAGTGGGGAGTTGGATGGGGTACAGTGTCTGTGAGAGGGTGGGGAGTTGGATGGGGTACAGTGTCGGTGTGAGAGGGAGTGGGGAGTTGGATGGGGTCCAGTGTCTGTGAGAGGGAGTGGGGAGTTGGATGGGGTACAGTGTCTGTGAGAGGGTGGGGAGTTGGATGGGGTCCAGTGTCTGTGAGAGGGAGTGGGGAGTTGGATGGGGTCCAGTGTCGGTGAGAGGGAGTGGGGAGTTGGATGGGGTCCAGTGTCAGTGTGAGAGGGAGTGGGGAGTTGGATGGGGTACAGTGTCTGTGAGAGGGAGTGGGGAGTTGGATGGGGTACAGTGTCTGTGAGAGGGAGTGGGGAGTTGGATGGGGTACAGTGTCTGTGAGAGGGAGTGGGGAGTTGGATGGGGTACAGTGTCTGTGAGAGGGAGTGGGGAGTTGGATGGGGTACAGTGTCTGTGAGAGGGAGTGGGGAGTTGGATGGGTTACAGTGTCTGTGAGAGGGAGTGGGGAGTTGGATGGGGTACAGTGTCAGTGTGAGAGGGAGTGGGGAGTTGGATGGGGTACAGTGTCTGTGAGAGGGAGTGGGGAGTTGGATGGGGTCCAGTGTCAGTGTGAGAGGGAGTGGGGAGTTGGATGGGGTACAGTGTCTGTGAGAGGGAGTGGGGAGTTGGATGGGGTACAGTGTCAGTGTGAGAGGGAGTGGGGAGTTGGATGGGGTACAGTGTCGGTGTGAGAGGGAGTGGGGAGTTGGATGGGGTCCAGTGTCTGTGAGAGGGAGTGGGGAGTTGGATGGGGTACAGTGTCTGTGTGAGAGGGTGGGGAGTTGGATGGGGTACAGTGTCGGTGTGAGAGGGAGTGGGGAGTTGGATGGGGTACAGTGTCTGTGAGAGGGAGTGGGGAGTTGGATGGGGTACAGTGTCTGTGAGAGGGAGTGGGGAGTTGGATGGGGTCCAGTGTCTGTGAGAGGGAGTGGGGAGTTGGATGGGGTCCAGTGTCTGTGAGAGGGAGTGGGGAGTTGGATGGGGTCCAGTGTCTGTGAGAGGGAGTGGGGAGTTGGATGGGGTGCAGTGTCTGTGAGAGGGAGTGGGGAGTTGGATGGGGTACAGTGTCTGTGAGAGGGGGTGGGGAGTTGGATGGGGTACAGTGTCTGTGAGAGGGTGGGGAGTTGGATGGGGTACAGTGTCGGTGTGAGAGGGAGTGGGGAGTTGGATGGGGTACAGTGTCGGTGTGAGAGGGAGTGGGGAGTTGGATGGGGTCCAGTGTCTGTGAGAGGGAGTGGGGAGTTGGATGGGGTACAGTGTCTGTGAGAGGGTGGGGAGTTGGATGGGGTACAGTGTCTGTGAGAGGGTGGGGAGTTGGATGGGGTACAGTGTCTGTGTGAGAGGGAGTGGGGAGTTGGATGGGGTGCAGTGTCAGTGTGAGAGGGAGTGGGGAGTTGGATGGGGTCCAGTGTCGGTGTGAGAGGGAGTGGGGAGTTGGATGGGGTACAGTGTCTGTGAGAGGGTGGGGAGTTGGATGGGGTACAGTGTCGGTGTGAGAGGGAGTGGGGAGTTGGATGGGGTACAGTGTCTGTGAGAGGGGGTGGGGAGTTGGATGGGGTACAGTGTCTGTGAGAGGGTGGGGAGTTGGATGGGGTACAGTGTCTGTGAGAGGGGGTGGGGAGTTGGATGGGGTACAGTGTCTGTGAGAGGGTGGGGAGTTGGATGGGGTACAGTGTCTGTGAGAGGGTGGGGAGTTGGATGGGGTACAGTGTCTGTGAGAGGGTGGGGAGTTGGATGGGGTACAGTGTCGGTGTGAGAGGGAGTGGGGAGTTGGATGGGGTACAGTGTCTGTGAGAGGGAGTGGGGAGTTGGATGGGGTACAGTGTCTGTGAGAGGGAGTGGGGAGTTGGATGGGGTACAGTGTCTGTGAGAGGGGGTGGGGAGTTGGATGGGGTGCAGTGTCTGTGAGAGGGAGTGGGGAGTTGGATGGGGTACAGTGTCTGTGAGAGGGAGTGGGGAGTTGGATGGGGTACAGTGTCTGTGAGAGGGAGTGGGGAGTTGGATGGGGTACAGTGTCTGTGAGAGGGTGGGGAGTTGGATGGGGTACAGTGTCTGTGAGAGGGGTTGGGGAGTTGGATGGGGTACAGTGTCTGTGAGAGGGTGGGGAGTTGGATGGGGTACAGTGTCTGTGAGAGGGGGTGGGGAGTTGGATGGGGTACAGTGTCTGTGAGAGGGTGGGGAGTTGGATGGGGTACAGTGTCGGTGTGAGAGGGAGTGGGGAGTTGGATGGGGTACAGTGTCTGTGAGAGGGGGTGGGGAGTTGGATGGGGTACAGTGTCAGTGTGAGAGGGAGTGGGGAGTTGGATGGGGTGCAGTGTCGGTGTGAGAGGGAGTGGGGAGTTGGATGGGGTACAGTGTCTGTGAGAGGGAGTGGGGAGTTGGATGGGGTACAGTGTCTGTGAGAGGGAGTGGGGAGTTGGATGGGGTCCAGTGTCGGTGTGAGAGGGAGTGGGGAGTTGGATGGGGTCCAGTGTCTGTGAGAGGGAGTGGGGAGTTGGATGGGGTGCAGTGTCAGTGTGAGAGGGTGGGGAGTTGGATGGGGTGCAGTGTCTGTGAGAGGGAGTGGGGAGTTGGATGGGGTACAGTGTCTGTGAGAGGGAGTGGGGAGTTGGATGGGGTGCAGTGTCTGTGAGAGGGAGTGGGGAGTTGGATGGGGTACAGTGTCTGTGAGAGGGAGTGGGGAGTTGGATGGGGTCCAGTGTCTGTGAGAGGGAGTGGGGAGTTGGATGGGGTCCAGTGTCTGTGAGAGGGAGTGGGGAGTTGGATGGGGTGCAGTGTCGGTGTGAGAGGGAGTGGGGAGTTGGATGGGGTACAGTGTCTGTGAGAGGGAGTGGGGAGTTGGATGGGGTACAGTGTCTGTGAGAGGGAGTGGGGAGTTGGATGTGGTACAGTGTCTGTGAGAGGGAGTGGGGAGTTGGATGGGGTACAGTGTCAGTGTGAGAGGGAGTGGGGAGTTGGATGGGGTACAGTGTCTGTGAGAGGGAGTGGGGAGTTGGATGGGGTACAGTGTCTGTGAGAGGGAGTGGGGAGTTGGATGGGGTACAGTGTCGGTGTGAGAGGGAGTGGGGAGTTGGATGGGGTCCAGTGTCTGTGAGAGGGAGTGGGGAGTTGGATGGGGTACAGTGTCTGTGTGAGAGGGTGGGGAGTTGGATGGGGTACAGTGTCTGTGAGAGGGTGGGGAGTTGGATGGGTTCCAGTGTCGGTGTGAGAGGGAGTGGGGAGTTGGATGGGGTCCAGTGTCAGTGTGAGAGGGAGTGGGGAGTTGGATGGGGTACAGTGTCTGTGAGAGGGAGTGGGGAGTTGGATGGGGTGCAGTGTCTGTGAGAGGGAGTGGGGAGTTGGATGGGGTACAGTGTCTGTGAGAGGGAGTGGGGAGTTGGATGGGGTGCAGTGTCTGTGAGAGGGAGTGGGGAGTTGGATGGGGTACAGTGTCGGTGTGAGTGGGAGTGGGGAGTTGGATGGGGTACAGTGTCTGTGAGAGGGAGTGGGGAGTTGGATGGGGTACAGTGTCTGTGAGAGGGAGTGGGGAGTTGGATGGGGTACAGTGTCTGTGAGAGGGGGTGGGGAGTTGGATGGGGTGCAGTGTCTGTGAGAGGGAGTGGGGAGTTGGATGGGGTACAGTGTCTGTGAGAGGGAGTGGGGAGTTGGATGGGGTACAGTGTCTGTGAGAGGGAGTGGGGAGTTGGATGGGGTACAGTGTCTGTGAGAGGGTGGGGAGTTGGATGGGGTACAGTGTCTGTGAGAGGGGTTGGGGAGTTGGATGGGGTACAGTGTCTGTGAGAGGGTGGGGAGTTGGATGGGGTACAGTGTCTGTGAGAGGGGGTGGGGAGTTGGATGGGGTACAGTGTCTGTGAGAGGGTGGGGAGTTGGATGGGGTACAGTGTCGGTGTGAGAGGGAGTGGGGAGTTGGATGGGGTACAGTGTCTGTGAGAGGGGGTGGGGAGTTGGATGGGGTACAGTGTCAGTGTGAGAGGGAGTGGGGAGTTGGATGGGGTGCAGTGTCGGTGTGAGAGGGAGTGGGGAGTTGGATGGGGTACAGTGTCTGTGAGAGGGAGTGGGGAGTTGGATGGGGTACAGTGTCTGTGAGAGGGAGTGGGGAGTTGGATGGGGTCCAGTGTCGGTGTGAGAGGGAGTGGGGAGTTGGATGGGGTCCAGTGTCTGTGAGAGGGAGTGGGGAGTTGGATGGGGTGCAGTGTCAGTGTGAGAGGGTGGGGAGTTGGATGGGGTGCAGTGTCTGTGAGAGGGAGTGGGGAGTTGGATGGGGTGCAGTGTCTGTGAGAGGGAGTGGGGAGTTGGATGGGGTACAGTGTCTGTGAGAGGGAGTGGGGAGTTGGATGGGGTCCAGTGTCTGTGAGAGGGAGTGTGGAGTTGGATGGGGTCCAGTGTCTGTGAGAGGGAGTGGGGAGTTGGATGGGGTGCAGTGTCGGTGTGAGAGGGAGTGGGGAGTTGGATGGGGTACAGTGTCTGTGAGAGGGAGTGGGGAGTTGGATGGGGTCCAGTGTCGGTGTGAGAGGGAGTGGGGAGTTGGATGGGGTCCAGTGTCTGTGAGAGGGAGTGGGGAGTTGGATGGGGTGCAGTGTCAGTGTGAGAGGGTGGGGAGTTGGATGGGGTACAGTGTCTGTGAGAGGGAGTGGGGAGTTGGATGGGGTGCAGTGTCTGTGAGAGGGAGTGGGGAGTTGGATGGGGTACAGTGTCTGTGAGAGGGAGTGGGGAGTTGGATGGGGTCCAGTGTCTGTGAGAGGGAGTGTGGAGTTGGATGGGGTCCAGTGTCTGTGAGAGGGAGTGGGGAGTTGGATGGGGTGCAGTGTCGGTGTGAGAGGGAGTGGGGAGTTGGATGGGGTACAGTGTCTGTGAGAGGGAGTGGGGAGTTGGATGGGGTACAGTGTCTGTGAGAGGGAGTGGGGAGTTGGATGTGGTACAGTGTCTGTGAGAGGGAGTGGGGAGTTGGATGGGGTACAGTGTCAGTGTGAGAGGGAGTGGGGAGTTGGATGGGGTACAGTGTCTGTGAGAGGGAGTGGGGAGTTGGATGGGGTACAGTGTCTGTGAGAGGGAGTGGGGAGTTGGATGGGGTACAGTGTCGGTGTGAGAGGGAGTGGGGAGTTGGATGGGGTCCAGTGTCTGTGAGAGGGAGTGGGGAGTTGGATGGGGTACAGTGTCTGTGTGAGAGGGTGGGGAGTTGGATGGGGTACAGTGTCTGTGAGAGGGTGGGGAGTTGGATGGGTTCCAGTGTCGGTGTGAGAGGGAGTGGGGAGTTGGATGGGGTCCAGTGTCAGTGTGAGAGGGAGTGGGGAGTTGGATGGGGTACAGTGTCTGTGAGAGGGAGTGGGGAGTTGGATGGGGTGCAGTGTCTGTGAGAGGGAGTGGGGAGTTGGATGGGGTACAGTGTCGGTGTGAGTGGGAGTGGGGAGTTGGATGGGGTCCAGTGTCTGTGAGAGGGAGTGGGGAGTTGGATGGGGTACAGTGTCAGTGTGAGAGGGAGTGGGGAGTTGGATGGGGTACAGTGTCAGTGTGAGAGGGAGTGGGGAGTTGGATGGGGTCCAGTGTCTGTGAGAGGGAGTGGGGAGTTGGATGGGGTACAGTGTCTGTGTGAGAGGGTGGGGAGTTGGATGGGGTGCAGTGTCTGTGAGAGGGAGTGGGGAGTTGGATGGGGTACAGTGTCTGTGAGAGGGTGGGGAGTTGGATGGGGTACAGTGTCTGTGAGAGGGTGGGGAGTTGGATGGGGTACAGTGTCTGTGAGAGGGTGGGGAGTTGGATGGGGTGCAGTGTCTGTGAGAGGGTGGGGAGTTGGATGGGGTACAGTGTGTGTGAGAGGGTGGGGAGTTGGATGGGGTACAGTGTCTGTGAGAGGGAGTGGGGAGTTGGATGGGGTACAGTGTCAGTGTGAGAGGGAGTGGGGAGTTGGATGGGGTACAGTGTCTGTGAGAGGGAGTGGGGAGTTGGATGGGGTACAGTGTGTGTGAGAGGGAGTGGGGAGTTGGATGGGGTGCAGTGTCGGTGTGAGAGGGAGTGGGGAGTTGGATGGGGTACAGTGTGTGTGAGAGGGAGTGGGGAGTTGGATGGGGTGCAGTGTCGGTGTGAGAGGGAGTGGGGAGTTGGATGGGGTCCAGTGTCTGTGAGAGGGAGTGGGGAGTTGGATGGGGTCCAGTGTCTGTGAGAGGGAGTGGGGAGTTGGATGGGGTACAGTGTCTGTGAGAGGGAGTGGGGAGTTGGATGGGGTCCAGTGTCTGTGAGAGGGAGTGGGGAGTTGGATGGGGTCCAGTGTCTGTGAGAGGGAGTGGGCAGTTGGATGGGGTGCAGTGATTTTGAGGTGATAGGATGTTGGATCGGGAAGAATCATAAAATCATAGAATCTTTATATCATAGAAACTTACGGCACAGGAAGAGGCCATTCGGCCAATCATGTCCGTGCCGGCTGAAAAAGAGTTATCCAGCTTAATCCCACTTTCCAGCACTTGGTCCGTAGCCCTGTAGGTTACAGCACTTGAAGTGCACATCCAGGTACTTTTTGAATGAGTTGAGGGTTTCTGCCTCTACCACCCTTTCAGACAGAGAGTTCCAGACCCCCACCACCCTCTGGGTAAAAAACTTTTCCTCTGCTCCCCTCTAATACTCCTACTAATTATTTTAAATCTATGCCCCCTGGTCACTGACCCCTCTGTTAAGGGAAATAGGTCCTCCCTATCCACTCTATCTAGTCCTGTCATAATTTTATACACTTCAATTAAATCTCAGCTCAGCCTCCTTTGTTCCACAGTAAACAACCCCAGCCTACCCAATCTTTTCATAGCTAAAATTCTCCAGCCCTGGCAACATCCTCGCAAATCTTCTCTGTACTCTCTCTAGTGCAATCACATCTTTCCTGTAATGTGGTGACCAGAACTGTATGCAGTACTCTATCTGTGGCCGAACCAATGTTTTATAAAGTTCTAGCATAACCTCCCTGCTCTTATATTCTATGCCTCGGCTAATAAAGGAAAGTATCCCTTATGCCTTTTTAACCACCTTATCTACCTGTCCTGCTATCTTCAGGGATCTGTGGACATGCACTCCAAGGTCTCTTTGTTCCTCTACACCTCTCAGTATCCTCCCATTTATTGTGTATTCCCTTGCCTTGTTTGCTCTCCCCAAATGCATTACCTCACACTTCTCCGGACCTGACCAGTCCATTGATATCTTCCTGCAGTCTACAGCTTTCCTCCTCACTATCAACCACACGGCCAATTTTTATATCATCTGTAAACTTCTTGATCATGCCCTCTACATTTAAGTCCAAATCATTAATATATACCACAAAAAGCAAGGGACCTCGTACTGAGCTTTGGGAACCCCACTGGAAACAGCCTTCCAGTCGCATAAACACCCGTCGACCATTACCCTTTGCTTCCTGCCACTGAGCCAATTTTGGATCCAATTTGCCACTTTCCCTTGGATCCCATGGGCTTTTACTTTTTTGACCAGTCTGCCATTTGGGACCTTGTCAAAAGCCTCGCTAAAATCCATGTAGACAACATCAAACACATTACCCTCATCGACCCTCCTTGTTACCTGCTCAAAAAATTCAATCAAGTTCGTCAGACACGACTTTCCCTTAACAAATCCATAACCGGAGACTTTCTAAATGACGATTTGTGCTGTCCCTCAGAATCGATTTCAATAATTTGCCCACCACTGAGGTTAGACTGACTGGCCTATAATTACTCGGTCGATCCCTTTCTCCCTTTTTAAACAACGGCACAACATTAGCAATCCTCCAATCCATCGGCACCACGCCTGTATCCAGTGAGGATTGGAAAATGATGATCAGAGCTTCCGCTATTTCCTTCCTTCCTTCTCTTAGCCTGGGATACATTTCATCGGGGCCTGGCGATTTATCTACTTTCAAAGATGCTAATCCCCTTAATACTTCCTCTCTCACTATGTTTGTCTGTGTGAGAGGTGAGGAGTTAGATGGGGTACAGTGTCTCTGTGAAAGGGTGGGGAGTGGGATGGGGTACAGTGTCTGTGAGAGGGTGGGGATTTGGATGGGGTACAATGTGTCTGTGAAAGGTGGGGAGTGGGATGGGGTACAATGTGTCTGTGAAAGGTGGGGTGTGGGATGGGGTACAATGTGTCTGTGTGAAAGGGGGGGAGTGGGATGGGGTACAGTGTGTCTGTGTGAAAGGGGGGGAGTGGGATGGGGTACAGTGTGTCTGTGTGAAAGGGGGGGAGTGGGATGGGGTACAGTGTGTCTGTGTGAAAGGGGGGGTGTGGGATGGGGTACAATGTGTCTGTGTGAAAGGGGGGGAGTGGGATGGGGTACAGTGTGTCTCTGTGAAAGGTGGGGTGTGGGATGGGGTACAGTGTGTCTGTGTGAAAGGGGGGGAGTGGGATGGGGTACAGTGTGTCTGTGAAAGGGGGGGAGTGGGATGGGGTACAGTGTGTCTGTGTGAAAGGGGGGGAGTGGGATGGAGTACAGTGTCTGTGTGAAAGGTGGGGTGTGGGATGGGGTACAGTGTGTCTGTGTGAAAGGGTGGGGAGTGGGATGGGGTACAGTGTGTCTGTGAAAGGGGGGGAGTGGGATGGGGTACAGTGTCTCTGTGAAAGGGGGGGAGTGGGATGGGGTACAGTGTGTCTGTGTGAAAGGTGGGGAGTGGGATGGGGTACAGTGTCTCTGTGAAAGGAGGGGAGTGGGATGGGGTACAGTGTCTCTGTGAAAGGGGGGGAGTGGGATGGGGTACAGTGTGTCTGTGTGAAAGGGGGGGAGTGGGATGGGGTACAGTGTCTCTGTGTGAAAGGTGGGGAGTGGGATGGGGTACAGTGTCTCTGTGAAAGATGGGGTGTGGGATGGGGTACAGTGTGTCTGTGTGAAAGGTGGGGAGTGGGATGGGGTACAGTGTCTCTGTGAAAGGGGGGGAGTGGGATGGGGTACAGTGTGTCTGTGTGAAAGGGTGGGGAGTGGGATGGGGTACAGTGTGTCTGTGTGAAAGGGTGGGGAGTGGGATGGGGTACAGTGTCTCTGTGAAAGGTGGGGTGTGGGATGGGGTACAGTGTGTCTGTGTGAAAGGGTGGGGAGTGGGATGGGGTACAGTGTGTCTGTGAAAGGGGGGGAGTGGGATGGGGTACAGTGTCTCTGTGAAAGGTGGGGAGTGGGATGGGGTACAGTGTCTCTGTGAAAGGTGGGGTGTGGGATGGGGTACAGTGTGTCTGTGTGAAAGGGTGGGGAGTGGGATGGGGTACAGTGTGTCTGTGAAAGGGGGGGAGTGGGATGGGGTACAGTGTCTCTGTGAAAGGTGGGGTGTGGGATGGGGTACAGTGTGTCTGTGTGAAAGGGTGGGGAGTGGGATGGGGTACAGTGTGTCTGTGAAAGGTGGGGTGTGGGATGGGGTACAGTGTGTCTGTGTGAAAGGGTGGGGAGTGGGATGGGGTACAGTGTGTCTGTGTGAAAGGGTGGGGAGTGGGATGGGGTACAGTGTCTCTGTGAAAGGTGGGGTGTGGGATGGGGTACAGTGTGTCTGTGTGAAAGGGTGGGGAGTGGGATGGGGTACAGTGTGTCTGTGAAAGGGGGGGAGTGGGATGGGGTACAGTGTCTCTGTGAAAGGGGGGGAGTGGGATGGGGTACAATGTGTCTGTGAAAGGTGGGGAGTGGGATGGGGTACAGTGTGTCTGTGTGAAAGGTGGGGAGTGGGATGGGGTACAGTGTCTCTGTGTGAGAGGGTGGGGAGTGGGATGGGGTACAGTGTGTCTGTGAAAGGGGGGGAGTGGGATGGGGTACAGTGTCTCTGTGAAAGGTGGGGAGTGGGATGGGGTACAATGTCTCTGTGAAAGGGGGGGAGTGGGATGGGGTACAGTGTGTCTGTGTGAAAGGTGGGGAGTGGGATGGGGTACAGTGTCTCTGTGAAAGGTGGGGAGTGGGATGGGGTACAGTGTCTCTGTGAAAGGTGGGGAGTGGGATGGGGTACAGTGTCTCTGTGAAAGGTGGGGAGTGGGATGGGGTACAATGTCTCTGTGAAAGGGGGGGAGTGGGATGGGGTACAGTGTGTCTGTGTGAAAGGTGGGGAGTGGGATGGGGTACAGTGTGTCTGTGAAAGGTGGGGAGTGGGATGGGGTACAGTGTGTCTGTGTGAAAGGTGGGGAGTGGGATGGGGTACAGTGTGTCTGTGTGAAAGGGGGGGAGTGGGATGGGGTACAGTGTGTCTGTGTGAAAGGGGGGGAGTGGGATGGGGTACAGTGTGTCTGTGAAAGGGGGGGAGTGGGATGGGGTACAGTGTCTCTGTGAAAGGTGGGGAGTGGGATGGGGTACAGTGTCTGTGTGAAAGGTGGGGAGTGGGATGGGGTACAGTGTCTCTGTGAAAGGGGGGGAGTGGGATGGGGTACAGTGTGTCTGTGAAAGGGGGGGAGTGGGATGGGGTACAGTGTCTCTGTGAAAGGTGGGGAGTGGGATGGGGTACAGTGTCTCTGTGAAAGGTGGGGAGTGGGATGGGGTACAGTGTGTCTGTGTGAAAGGTGGGGAGTGGGATGGGGTACAGTGTGTCTGTGAAAGGGGGGGAGTGGGATGGGGTACAGTGTGTCTGTGTGAAAGGTGGGGAGTGGGATGGGGTACAGTGTGTCTGTGAAAGGGGGGGAGTGGGATGGGGTACAGTGTGTCTGTGTGAAAGGTGGGGAGTGGGATGGGGTACAGTGTCTCTGTGAAAGGGGGGGAGTGGGATGGGGTACAGTGTGTCTGTGTGAAAGGTGGGGAGTGGGATGGGGTACAGTGTCTCTGTGAAAGGTGGGGAGTGGGATGGGGTACAGTGTCTCTGTGAAAGGTGGGGAGTGGGATGGGGTACAGTGTCTCTGTGAAAGGTGGGGTGTGGGATGGGGTACAGTGTGTCTGTGAAAGGGGGGGAGTGGGATGGGGTACAGTGTCTCTGTGAAAGGTGGGGAGTGGGATGGGGTACAGTGTCTCTGTGAAAGGTGGGGAGTGGGATGGGGTACAGTGTCTCTGTGAAAGGTGGGGAGTGGGATGGGGTACAGTGTCTCTGTGAAAGGGGGGGAGTGGGATGGGGTACAGTGTGTCTGTGTGAAAGGGGGGGAGTGGGATGGGGTACAGTGTGTCTGTGAAAGGGGGGGAGTGGGATGGGGTACAGTGTCTCTGTGAAAGGTGGGGAGTGGGATGGGGTACAGTGTGTCTGTGTGAAAGGTGGGGAGTGGGATGGGGTACAGTGTCTCTGTGAAAGGGGGGGAGTGGGATGGGGTACAGTATCTCTTTGAAAGGTGGGGAGTGGGATGGGGTACAGTGTCTCTGTGAAAGGGGGGGAGTGGGATGGGGTACAGTGTCTCTGTGAAAGGGGGGGAGTGGGATGGGGTACAGTGTCTCTTTGAAAGGTGGGGAGTGGGATGGGGTACAGTGTCTCTTTGAAAGGTGGGGAGTGAGATGGGGTACAGTGTGTCTGTGTGAAAGGTGGGGAGTGGGATGGGGTACAGTGTCTCTGTGTGAAAGGGGGGGAGTGGGATGGGGTACAGTGTGTCTGTGAAAGGGGGGGAGTGGGATGGGGTACAGTATCTCTTTGAAAGGTGGGGAGTGGGATGGGGTACAGTGTGTCTGTGTGAAAGGTGGGGAGTGGGATGGGGTACAGTGTCTCTGTGAAAGGGGGGGAGTGGGATGGGGTACAGTGTCTCTTTGAAAGGTGGGGAGTGGGATGGGGTACAGTGTCTCTTTGAAAGGTGGGGAGTGGGATGGGGTACAGTGTCTCTGTGAAAGGGGGGGAGTGGGATGGGGTACAGTGTCTCTTTGAAAGGTGGGGAGTGGGATGGGGTACAGTGTCTCTTTGAAAGGTGGGGAGTGGGATGGGGTACAGTGTCTCTGTGAAAGGGGGGGAGTGGGATGGGGTACAGTGTCTCTTTGAAAGGTGGGGAGTGGGATGGGGTACAGTGTCTCTTTGAAAGGTGGGGAGTGGGATGGGGTACAGTGTCTCTGTGAAAGGTGGGGAGTGGGATGGGGTACAGTGTGTCTGTGTGAAAGGGGGGGAGTGGGATGGGGTACAGTGTCTCTGTGAAAGGTGGGGAGTGGGATGGGGTACAGTGTGTCTGTGTGAAAGGTGGGGAGTGGGATGGGGTACAGTGTGTCTGTGAAAGGGGGGGAGTGGGATGGGGTACAGTGTGTCTGTGAAAGGTGGGGAGTGGGATGGGGTACAGTGTGTCTGTGAAAGGGGGGGAGTGGGATGGGGTACAGTGTGTCTCTGTGAAAGGTGGGGAGTGGGATGGGGTACAGTGTGTCTGTGTGAAAGGGGGGGAGTGGGATGGGGTACAGTGTCTCTGTGAAAGGTGGGGAGTGGGATGGGGTACAGTGTCTCTGAAAGGTGGGGAGTGGGATGGGGTACAGTGTCTCTGTGAAAGGGTGGGGAGTTGGACGGAGTATAGTGTCTGTGAGAGGGTGGGTAATTGGATGGGGTACGGTGTCTGCGAGAAAGCGTGGGGAGTTGGGTGGCGTGCAGTATGTGTGAAAGGGGGGGGAGTTGTATGAGCTACTGTGTCTGTGTGAACGGGTGGGGATTAGATGTGGTACAGTTTGCGTGTGTGAAAGAGTTGGGAGTTGGATGGGGTGCAGTGTCTGTGTGAGGGAGTGGGGAGTTGGATGGGGTGCAGTGTCTGTGTGAGGGAGTGGGGAGTTGGATGGGGTGCAGTGTCTGTGTGAGGGAGTGGGGAGTTGGATGGGGTACAGTGTCTGTGTGAGGGAGTGGGGAGTTGGATGGGGTACAGTGTCTGTGTGAGGGAGTGGGGAGTTGGATGGGGTGCAGTGTCTGTGTGAGGGAGTGGGGAGTTGGATGGGGTACAGTGTCTGTGAGAGGGAGTGGGGAGTTGGATGGGGTACAGTGTCTGTGAGAGGGAGTGGGGAGTTGGATGGGGTGCAGTGTCTGTGTGAGGGAGTGGGGAGTTGGATGGGGTGCAGTGTCTGTGTGAGGGAGTGGGGAGTTGGATGGGGTGCAGTGTCTGTGTGAGGGAGTGGGGAGTTGGATGGGGTGCAGTGTCTGTGTGAGGGAGTGGGGAGTTGGATGGGGTGCAGTGTCTGTGTGAGGGAGTGGGGAGTTGGATGGGGTGCAGTGTCTGTGTGAGGGAGTGGGGAGTTGGATGGGGTGCAGTGTCTGTGTGAGGGAGTGGGGAGTTGGATGGGGTGCAGTGTCTGTGTGAGGGAGTGGGGAGTTGGATGGGGTGCAGTGTCTGTGTGAGGGAGTGGGGAGTTGGATGGGGTACAGTGTCTGTGAGAGGGTGGGGAGTTGGATGGGGTGCAGTGTCTGTGTGAGGGAGTGGGGAGTTGGATGGGGTGCAGTGTCAGTGTGAGGGAGTGTGGAGTTGGATGGGGTGCAGTGTCTGTGTGTAAGGTGGGGAGTTGGATGGGGTGCAGTGTCTATATGTGAGAGTGTGGGGAATAGGATGGGGTTCAGTGTTTGTGTTGAAAGGGTGGGAATTTGATGGGGTACAGTATCACTGTGAAAGTGCAGGGAGTTGGATGGGGATTAGAAATAGGGGCAGGAGTAGGCCATACGGCCCTTCTAGCCTGCTCCGCCGTTCAATCAGATCATGTCTGATCTTGCACCTCTCCTCCACTTTCCCGCTCGATCCCGATATCCCTTGATTCCCTTAGTGTCCAAAAATCTATCGATCTCAGTCTTGAATATACTCAATGACTGAGCATCCACAGTCCTCTGGGATAGAGAATTCCAAAGATTCACAACCCTCTGAGTGAAGAAATCAACCCTCATCTCGGTCCTAATCGCCTTATCCTGAGACTATGCCCCCTAGTTCTAGACTCTCCAACCAGGGGAAACAGCCTCTCAGCATCTACCCTGTCAAACCTTCTAAGAATTGAATATGTTTCAATGAGACCATCTCTCATTATTCTAAAGGCCAGAGAATATAGGCCCATTCTACTCAATCTCTCCTCATAGGACAGCTCTCTCATCCCAAGAATCAATCTAGTGAACCTTCGTTGCACCCCCTCTAAGGCAAGTATATCCTTCCTTAGATAAGGAGACCAAATCTGTATCCAGTTCTCGAGGTGTGGTCTCACCAGAGCCCTATATAATTGCAGCAAGACCTCCTGGAGTTTAGAAGAATGAGAGGTGATCTCGTTGAAACATATAAGATTCTGAGGGGGCTTGAGAGCCTGTTTCCGCTGACTGGAGGGTCTAGAGCTATGGGGCATAGTCTCAGGATCAGGGGTCGACCATTTAAGACTGAGATGAGGAGGAATCTCTTCACTCAGAGAGTTGTGAATCTTTGGAATTCTTTACCCCAGAGGGCTGTGGTTGCTGAGGTGTTGAGTATATTCAAGACTGAGATCGGTAGATTTTTGGACTCTAAGAGAATCAAAAGATATAGGGATTGGGCGGGAAAGTGGAGTTGAGGTCGAAGATCAGCCATGAATTTATTGAATGGCGGAGCAGGCACGAGGGGCCGAATGGCCTATTCCTGCTCCTATTTCTTATGTTTCTTACTCTTACACTCCAGCCCCCTTGCAATAAAGGCCAACACACCATTTGCCTTCCTAATTGCTTGCTGCACCTGCATGTTAACTTTCTATGATTCGTGTACAAGGACACTCAAATCCCTCTGACTACCAACATTTCTTAGTCTCTCACTTCTAAAAAATATTCTGCTTTTATATTCTTCGTACCAAAGTGGATATTTTCACATTTCTCCACATTATACTCCATCGGCCACCTTCTCGTCCACTCACTTAACCTGTCTGTATCCTTTTTCAGACTCTTTGTGTCCTCCTCACAGCTTACTTTACCACCTAGCTTTGTATCATCAGCAAACTTGGATACATTACACTCGGTCCCCTCATCTTAGTCATTAATATAGATTGTAAATAGCTGAGGCCCAAGCACTGATCCTCGTGGCACCCCACTAGTTACAACCTGCCAACCTGAAAATTACCCGTTTATCCCTACTCTCTGTTTTCTGTCCGTTAACCAATCCTCAATCCATGCTAATATATTACCCCCAACCCCAGGAGCCCTAATCGTGTGTAACAACCTGTTGACCAGGGGCTGCAAAAACTACTGAGTTTATTCCAAATTGCTAACACTCAGGCAAAAGTAGCTTTTGAACTGAAGTGACCTGGAGTTTAGTCACTGGTCTGAGCTGGCCGGAACCGGTTTGAATTAGTTACGCTTCTAAGAGACAAAGGGGATGTAATGAGACACCAGTCCTTATTTAGAAAAGTAGTAATGAGGTGATGCTACCTAACCCCTTGGAACAGAGCCAATCAGGGGATGACACCGACCACTCGAGAAAATCTAAGCCAACAGGAGAAAGACAACACAACTCGAAGAGATAAGACTTGGAATAAGAATGAAGAATTGCAGGCTCGGTGCCAGTGCGAGACTCCGGAGACTAACCATCGCGTAAGTGGAAGACCCTACGTCAGGGACGTGGAGACAACATCAAGAGAGAGAGAACGGAACACCTGGCCAGCGTCAGCTCCCCTTTCCGGGTAATATAATATCCTTTCTACTCTGTGACCACTCAGGGAGTGTCAGAGAGACCTAGTGGGTGCGCGTTTAAATCCTAGTTTGGGTATTAAACTGTATAACCTGCTGTAAACTGCATGCCTATATCTAACCAGACATATAAGCTATATGTACATAATCTAACAACGTTAATAAAGTGAATTGAGAATTAATAGAGAATTGACTCTTCTCCTCTTTGTACTAAGCCAATAAATGTAACCGGTGACCTCCGGTCAACAAACCTCTTGTGTGGCACCTTATCAAATGCCTTTTGAAAATCCAAATATACTACATCCACTGGTTCCCCTTTATCTACCCTGCTAGTTACACCCTTAAAAAACTCCAGTAGTTTTATAAAACATGATTTCCCTTTCATAAAACCATGTTGACTCTCCCTAATCATATTATGATTTTCTAAGTGCCCTGTTACCACGTCCTTAATAATGGATTCCAGCATTTTCCCAATGACTGATGTCAGGCTAACTGGCCTGCAGTTCCCTGTTTTCTCTCTTCCCTCCTTTCTTGAATAGCGGGGTTACATTTGCTACCTTCCAATCCACTAGGACCGTTCTAGAATCTAGGGAATTCTGGACGATCACAACCAATGCATCCACTATCTCTGCAGCCACCTCTTTTAGAACCCTAGGATGTAGGTCATCAGGTCCAGGGGATTTGTTGGCTTTTAGTCCCATTAATTTCTCCAGTACTTTTTCTTTACTAATCTTAATTACTTTAAGTTCCTCACTCTTATTAGACTCTTGGTTCCCCATTATTTTTGTGTCTTCTACTGTGAAGATAGATACAAAATATTTGTTTAACGTCTCTGCCATTTCCTTATTCCCCATTATAATTTCTCCTGTCTCAGCCTCTAAGGGACCCACATGCACTTTCACTAATCTCTTCCTTTTTACACACTTGTAGAAGCTCTTACAATCTGTTTTTATATTTCTTCCTCGTTTACTCTAATATTCAATTTTAAGAACATCAGAAATAGGAGCAGGAGTAGGCCATTCGGCCCCTCGAGCCTGCTCCGCCATTCAATAAGATCATGGCTGATCTTCGACCTCAACTCCACTTTCCTGCCTTAGCCCCATATCCCTCGATTCCTCGAGTGTGCAAAAATCTATCGATCTCAGCCTTGAATATACTCAACAACTGAGCATCCACAGCCCTCTGGGGTAGAGAATTCCAAAGATTCTCAACCCTCTGAGTGAAGAAATTTTTCCTCATCTCGTTCCTAAATGGCCGACCCCTTATCCTGAGACTATGCCCCCTAGTTCTAGACTCCCCAGCAAAGGGAAACCACCTCTCACCATCTACCCTGTCAAGGCCTCTAAGAATTTTATATGTTTTAATGAGATCACCTCTCATTCTTCTAAATTCCACAGAGTATAGGCTCATTTTACTCAATCTCTTCCCAAAGGACAACCCTCTCATCCCAGGAATCAATCCAGTGAACCTTTGTTGCACTCCCCCTTTATCAATTTCTTTGTCATTCATTGCTGATTTCTAAAACCCACGCAATCCTCAGGCATGCTATTCTTTTTGGCAACATTGCAAGCCTCTTCTTAACATAGAAAATAGGAGCAGGAATAGGCCATTCGGCCGGTCGAGCCTGCTCCGCCATTCAATATGACCATGGCTGATCCTCTATCTCAATACCATATTCCCGCTCTCTCCCCATACCCCTTGATGCCTTTTGTGTTTTAATTTAACACCATCCCTAACTTCTCTAGTTAACCACGGTTGGATCACTTTTCCCATGGAGCTTTTATTCCTCAACGGAATGTATATTCGTTGAGAATTATGAATTATTTCTTTAAATGTTCACCATTGCTTATCGACCATCATATCTTTACATCTAATTTCCCAATCTACCGTAGCTACCTCGCCCCTCATACCTCCGTAATTGGCTTTGTTTAAATTTAAAACCCTGGTTTTGGACTTAACTACATCACTCTCAAATTCAATATGAAATTCTATCATATGATGATCACTCTGCCCTAGAGGATCCTTAACTATAAGATTACTAATTAACTAATTAACCCTGTCTCATTACACATTACTAGATCTAAAATAGCCTGTTCCCTAGTTGGTTCCTCAACATATTGATCTCGAAAACTGTCTCAAATGCATTCCATGAACTTGTCCTCCAAACTACTTTTGCCAATTTGGTTTGCCCATGATTATTGCATTACCCTTGTTACATGCTACTTCAATTTCCTGATTTATACGTTGTCCAACATTATAACTACTGTTAAGGGGCCTATAAACTACTCCCACCAGTGTTTTCTGCTCCTTGTTATTTCTTAGCTCCACCCATACTGATTGTACATCCTGATTTTCTGAGCTAAGATCCATTCTCACTAATCCTATCCTTGTGTCTGTGTGAAAAGGTGGAGAGTTGGATGGGGTACAGTGTCCCTGTGAAAGGGTGGGGAGTTGGATGGGGTACAGTGTCCCTGTGAAAGGGTGGGGAGTTGGATGGGGTACAGTGTCCCTGTGAAAGGGTGGGGAGTTGGATGGGGTACAGTGTCCCTGTGAAAGGGTGGGGAGTTGGATGGGGTACAGTGTCCCTGTGAAAGGGTGGGGAGTTGGATGGGGTACAGTGTCCCTGTGAAAGGGTGGAGAGTTGGATGGGGTACAGTGTCCCTGTGAAAGGGTGGGGAGTTGGATGGGGTACAGTGTCCCTGTGAAAGGGTGGGGAGTTGGATGGGGTACAGTGTCCCTGTGAAAGGGTGGGGAGTTGGATGGGGTACAGTGTCCCTGTGAAAGGGTGGGGAGTTGGATGGGGTACAGTGTCCCTGTGAAAGGGTGGGGAGTTGGATGGGGTACAGTGTCCCTGTGAAAGGGTGGGGAGTTGGATGGGGTACAGTGTCCCTGTGAAAGGGTGGGGAGTTGGATGGGGTACAGTGTCCCTGTGAAAGGGTGGGGAGTTGGATGTGGAGTTGTGGCCAGAACGTCTATAATTTCCACCCTTACTTCCCTCATTATCCTAGGATGCATCCCATCCAAGCCGAGTGACTTTTCTACTTTGAGCACTGCCAACCTTTTAAGTACCTCCACTTTATCTATTTTTATCTTATCCAAAATCGCTACTACCTCCTCCTTTACTGCTACATTGACAGCATCCTCTTCTCTAGTGAAGACCGATGTGAAGTAGCTCAGTACCTCAGCCATGCCCTCTGCCTCCACAAGAAGATATTTTTTGTCTCTAATCAGCCCCACCCTTCCTTTGAATATCCTTTAACTATTTATATGTTTATAAAATACTTTTGGATTCTCTTTTATGTTGGCCACTAATCTATTCTCTTACTCTCTCTTTGCCCCTCTTATTCTCTTTTTTAGATCTCCTCTGTACGTTCTGTATTCAGCCTGGTTCTCTACTGTATTATGAACCTTACATTCATCATAAACCTTGTTTTTCTGTTTCATTTTAATCTCTATATCTTTAGTCACCCAGGGAGCTCTAGCTTTGGATGCCTTTCCTTTCCCCCTCGTAGGGATGTGTCTACTCTGTACCCGAACCATCTCCTCCTTGAAGGCCTCCCATTGTTCAATTAATGTTTTGCCGACCAATTTTTGATTCCAATCCACATGGGCAAGAGCCCTTTTTAACTCACTGAAATTTGCCCTCCTCCAGTTAAGAATTCTCGCATTTGATTGTACCTTGTCCTTTTCCATCACTATTCTAAACCTAATGATATTATGATCACTGTTCCCCAAATGCTCCCCCACTGAAACATGCTCCACCTGCCCCACTTCATTCCCCATAACTAGATCAAGCACTGTTTCCTTCCTGGTTGGCCTGGAAACACACAGTTCCAGAAAGTTCTCGTGTACACATTTCAGGAATTCCTCCTCCTCTTTGCCCTTTACACTGTTACTGTCCCAGTCTACATTGGGATAATTGAAGTCCCCCGTTTTCACTACTCTATAGTTTTTTGCATCTTTCTGTAATTAGCCTGCAAATGTTCTCCTCTATCTCCTTCCCACTATTTGGTGGCCTATAGTTTACAACCAGTAGTGTAATAGCTCCTCTATTGTTCCTTAATTCTAACCAAATAGATTCTATCTTTGACCCCTCAACTACATCATCCCTTTCCAGTGCTATAATAGTTTCTTTGATCAATACTGTCACATCCGATCCTTTCTTTCCTTCCCTATCTTTCCTGAATATCTTGTAGCCAGGAATATTAAGTACCCAATCCTCCCCTTCTTTGAGCCAGGTCTCTGTTATTGCCTCTATATCATAGTCTCATGTGGTGACTCGAGCCTGCAGCTCACTAACCTTATTTAACACGCTACGTGCATTTACACACATGGACTCCAATCTCATCTTAGATTGCCTCACATTTGCCCCTAGTCTGATCCCTCTTATTTCTGGACTATTCTTTACTATAGTGCTATTTGCCCCTCCCAATCCTCTGTGCAGCTTGTTTCTCCTCTCTAATGTTTCATCCTGGTGCCCATCCCAAATTAGTTTAAACCCTCCCCCACAGTTCTAGTTAACCTCCCTGCAAGGACATTGGTCCCACCTCTGTTGAGGTGCAAACCGTCCATCTTGAACAGGTCCCTCCTGCCCAAGAACTGGTCCCAATGCTCAGGAATCTGATGCCCTCCCTCCTGCACCATTGCTCCAGCCACGCATTAACCTGTCTTATCCTACTATTCCTTTACTCACTAGTAAGTGGCACTGGGAGTAATCCAGAGATTACTACCTTTCAGGTCCTGCTTTTTAACTTCCTCCCTAGCTCCTGAAACTCTGACTGCAGGACCTCAACCCTTTTCTTTCCTATGTCATTGGTTCCCACATGGACCACGACTTCTGGCTGTTCCCCTTTCCCCCTTAAAATGTTCTGCACCCTCTTAGTGATATTCTTTACCCTGGCGACATGCCATGCGAGACCCACATCAGCGTTGCAGACACGCCTGTCTATCTCCCTGACTATTGAATCCTCATAACAACTGCATTTCTTTTGCCCCCCTGTGCAGCCGAGTCTCCCACAATGCCATGGATTTGCTCCTGACTGCACTTCCCTGCAGTGTCAACACCCTCACTGGTATTCAACACTGAATATCAGTTTGTGAGTGCCACACTCCCAGGAAACTCCTGCCTGTTACTCCTAGTCTGTCTGGTGGTCACCCACTCCCTCTCCACCTGAACTCTCAGTAGCTGTGGGGTGACCACCTTCTGAAACTTACTATCCACAAAACTCTCAGCTTCCTGCATGCGCTGTAGTGATGCCAGCTTCCCCTGAGCTCAAGCTCGAGCAGTTGGCGGCACTTCCTGCACATGTGGTTCTCCAAAACACACAAATTCCCACATGGCACAGAATGTGTATGCGATAGGCCCCAGCTGTCCCACCATGTTATCATGAGCAACATGAGTGGTGAGGATCTGGAATGCACTGCCCGAGGGGGTGGTGGAGGCAGATTCAATCATGGCCTTCAAAGAGGAATTGCACAAGTACTTGAAAGGAAAACATTTGCAGAACTAAGGGGAAAGGGCGGGGGAGTGAGACTAGCTGGATTGCTCTTGTATAGAGCTGGCATAGACTCGATGGGCCAAATGGCCTCCTTCCTGCTGTACCGAGAAGAAAGAAGAAAAAAAGTCAAAGACACCACCAGAATGTAATTTGAATGAATGCCGTGAGTCTGGTCAGAGGGCAGCTGCCAAGGACTCAACAATGTCAGGTATTGATACAGCTCCAATAGGACATAGTGGGGGGTGATTTTAAACCCCAAGAACGGGTGGGTTGGGGGCGGGTGGGATTTGAAAATAGTTGTTTTTTTGGGTCTCAACTGCAAAATTTTCGGACTTTGCATTCCCAGTGGGAAGCCTGTAATTTCACGCGCCCAAGTTAAACTTGGAAATAAAGCTGGGTTGCGGTCGTGACCCAAAAATCAACTATTTTCAACTCCCACCCGCCCCCAACCCACCCGTTCTTGGGGGTTAAAATCACCTCCAGCGTTTCTGTGTATAGGAATGGATGGGGATTAAAGGTTTCTGCTGTTAGTTGCTGTCAATCCAAGTAGTCTATTAAACTGGCAGCAACAGGCTACAGACTCTTCCAGTCTATCTGGGAAGAAAGACAAAACTGGCCCGGGAGGCTGCCTAGTTGGAATTAAAAGCTGCATTCGGTCGTGTACAAGAATCAAGAGCAGCTGCCTATTTCCCAGGCTCTTTACTGTCCAGAATGTTGTAGGAGACGGTGTAAACTCCTTCCCAATGCCAATAATTCTTAAAAATCGAGCATATGTGAAAGCTACTTTACCTGTAAATGTTTGCAAAATCTGCAGCATTGCAGCAATCAGCAGAAGTTTCATGTCTTCTGTTCCAGCACTCGCCTCCTGAAATAACAAGTCAGTAAATAATATCAGAGCAAGCCCGTCACGTGAATAGCAAAGGAAACAGTTGTGGCGACTGTTTAGGAAGGAGGTTATGTGTGTGCAGGGTGTGTGTGTCCAAGGTCTCTCTCTCTCCTCTCTCTCTCCCCTCTCCCTCTTTTTCTCAATGTTTGTCTCTCTCCCCCTCTATCTATCTTTGTCTCTGTCGCTCTCTGTCTCTCTCTCTCCCCCTCTGTCTCTCTCTCTCTCCCCCTCTGTCTCTCTCTCTCTCCCCCTCTGTCTCTCTCTCTGTCTCCTCCTCTGTCTGTCTCTCTCTCTCTCTCCTCTGTCTCTCTCTCTCCCCCTCTCTCTCTCTCTCTCTCCCCCTCTGTCTCTCTCTCTCTCTCCTCTGTCTCTCTCTCTCCCCCTCTGTCTCTCTCTCTCTCCCCCTCTGTCTCTCTCTCTCTCCCCCTCTGTCTCTCTCTCTCTCCCCCTCTGTCTCTCTCTCTCTCCCCCTCTGTCTCTCTCTCTCTCCCCCTCTGTCTCTCTCTCTCCCCCTCTGTCTCTCTCTCTCTCCCCCTCTGTCTCTCTCTCTCTCCCCCTCTGTCTCTCTCTCTCTCCCCCTCTGTCTCTCTCTCTCTCTCCCCCTCTGTCTCTCTCTCTCTCCCCCTCTGTCTCTCTCTCTCTCCCCCTCTGTCTCTCTCTCTCTCCCCCTCTGTCTCTCTCTCTGTCTCCTCCTCTGTCTGTCTCTCTCTCTCTCTCCCCCTCTGTCTCTCTCTCTCTCTCCTCTGTCTCTTTCTCTCTCCCCTCTTTTTTTCTCTCTCCCCATCTGTCTCTCTCTCTCTCTCTCTCCCCCTCTGTCTCTCTCTCTCTCCCCCTCTGTCTCTCTCTCTCCCCCTCTGTCTCTCTCTCTCACTCCTCCTCTGTCTGTCTCTCTCTCTCTCTCTCCCCCTCTGTCTGTCTGTCTTTCTCTCCCCTCTGCCTCTCCACCTACCTCTCCTCCGCCTGTCCCTCTTTCTTTCTCACCCAACCTCTGTCTCTCCCCCCTGCCCTGACCCTTTCCCCACTCCTGTCTCTCCCCTGCCTCTCTCCCCCCATGTCTATCACCCTCCTCCTCTATATTTCACCCTTTCCCCTCTCCCTCGTCTCCTGCTTCTGTCTCTCTCTGCCCCCTTCCGTCTCCGGACTCTGTCTCTATCTGCCCCCTCTATCTTCCGCCTCTGTCTCTCTCTGCCCCCTCTCCCTCCTTTCTCTGTCCCTCCCTGCCCCCTCTCCCTCCTGTCTCTGTCTCTCTCTGCCCTCTCTCCCTCCTGTCTCTGTCTCTCTCTGCCCCTCTCCCTCCTGTCTCTGTCTTTCTCTGGCCCCTCTCCCTCCTTTCTCCCCTGCCCCCTCTCCCTCCTGTCTCTGTCTCTCCCTGCCCCCTCTCCCTCCTGAGTCAGTCTCTCTCTGCCATTTTCCCTCCTGTCTCTGTCTCTCTCTGCCCCCACTCCCTCCTGTCTCTGTCTCTCTCTTCCCCCTCTCCCTCCTGTATGTGTGTCTCTCTCTGCCCCCTCTCCCTCCTGTCTCTCTCTCTTTCTCTGTGCCCCCTTTCCCTCCTGTCTGTCACTCTCTCTGCCCCCTCTCCCTCCTGTCTGTCTCTCTCTGGCCCCTCTCCCTCATGTTCTCTCTCTCTCTCTCTGCCCCTCTCCCTCCAATATCTGTCTCTCTCTGGCCCCTCTCCCTCATGTTCTCTCTCTCTCTCTCTGCCCCCCTCCCTCCTGTCTCTAGATCGCTTTCGCTCTGACCCCTCTCCTTCCTGACTCTATCTCTCTCTGCCCCCTCTCCCTCATTTCTCTGTCTCTCTCTGCCCCCCTCCCCCCTGCCTCTGTCTCTCTCCGCCCCCACTCCCTCCTGTCTATGTCTCTCTCTGTCCCCACTCCCTCCTGTCTCTCTCTATCTCTGCCCCCTCTCCCTCCTGGCCCTCTCTCTCTCTGTGCCCCATTTCCCTCCTGTATCTCACTCTCTCTGCCCCTCTCCCTCAGACCTCTGTCTCTGTCTCTCCCTGCCCCCTCTCCATCCTTTCTCTGTCTCTCTCTGCCCCCTCTCCCTCCTGAGTCTCTCCCTTTCTGTCTCCTCTACCTTCTGTCTCTGTCTCTCTCTGCCCCCTCTATCTCCAGTCTCTGTCTCTCTCTGCCCCCCTCCCTCCTGTCTCTAGATCTCTCTCACTCTGACCCCTCTCCTTCCTGTTTCTACCTCTCTCTGCCCACTCTCCCTCCAGTCTCTGTCTCTCTGCTCTCTCTCCCTCCTGTCTCTGTCTCTCTCTGCCCCCTCTCCCTCCTGTCTCTGTCTCTCTGTCCCCTCTCCCTCCTGTCTGTCTCTCTCTCTCTGCCCCCTCTCCCTGTCTCTCTCTCTCCCTGCTGTCTCTGTCTCTCTCTGCGCCCTCCCCTCCTATCTCTCTCTCGCTGCCCACTCTCCTTCCTGTCTATCTTGCTCTCTGCCCCCTCTCCCTCCTGTCTCTCTCTCTCTGCCCCCTCTCCCTCCTGTCTGTCTCTCTCTCTCTGCCCCCTCTCACTCCTGTCTCTGTCTCTCTCTGTCCCCCCTCCCTCCTGTCTCTGTTTCTCTCTGTCCCCTCTCCCTCCTGTCTGTCTGTCTCTGCCCCCTCTCCCTCTATCTCTCTGCCCCCTCTCCCTCTGTGTGTGCGTCTCTCTCTGCCCCCTCCCTCTGACTCTCTCTCTCTGCCCCCTCTCCATCTCTCTCTCTGCCCCCTCTCCATCTCTCTCTCTCTGCCCCCTCTCCATCTCTCTCTCTGCCCCCCCTCCATCTCTCTCTCTGCCCCCTCTCCATCTCTCTCTCTGCCCCCTCTCCATCTCTCTCTCTCTGCCCCCTCTCCATCTCTCTCTCTCTGCCCCCTCTCCATCTCTCTCTCTGCCCCCTCTGTCTCTCTCTCTGCCCCCTCTGTCTCTCTCTCTGCCCCTTCTCCATCTTTCTCTGACTCTGCCCCCTCTGTCTCTCTCTCTACCCCCTTTGACTCTCTCTCTCTCCCCCCTCTGTTGCTGTCTCTTCCCCTCTGTCTCTCTCTTTCCTCCTCTGTCTCTCCCTCCCCCACCTCAGTCTCTCCCTTCCCCCTCAATCCTCTGTCTATCTTCTCCTCCCCTCTCCCCTCTGTCTCTCCGCTTTACCCCTCTTGTCATCTGTCTCATCCCCTCCCCCTCTCCCCTCCTCCTCTTCCCCCATCTCTCCCCCTCCGTCTCTCTCCCCTACCCTTTATGGCTCTCAACTCCATCTCTCTCGCCCTCTGTCTCTCTCTCTCTCCGCCTCTGTCTCCCTCCCTCCCCCCACTCTGTCTCTCTCTCTCTCTCGCCTTCCCCTCCCCCACTCTGAGTCTCCACCTCTCCCCTCCCCTCTGTCTCTCTACCCGTGTCCCTTCCCAACCCCCTCTCTCCCCCTCTGTCTACCTCTCTCTCTCTCCCTCCCTCTATCTCCCCTCCATCTCTTTCCCCCTCTGCCTCTCTCTACCACTCTATTTCTCCATCTCTTTCTCACCCCCTCTGTCTCTCTCGCCACCGTCTTTCTCTCCTCATCTCTTTCTCCCTCGTGCTCTCCCCCTTTCTCTCTCTCTCTCCCCCTCTCTCCCCACTCTGTCTTTCTCCATCTCTCTCCCTCCATCTCCCCCTCTGCCTCTCCCCCCCACTCTATTTCCCCCTCTATCTCTTTCTTAACCCCACTGTCTCTCCTGCCCCCTCATTTCTTTCTCCCTCTCTCTCCCCTTTTCTCTCCCTCGTGCTCTCTCCTCCTCTCTCTCCCCCTCTCCCTCTCTCTCCCTTGCCCTTCTCCCCTCCCCCTCTCTCCCCTGCCCTTCTCCCCTTCTCCCTCTCTCTCTCACCCCCTCTCTCTCTCCCCCCTTCCTTCTGTCTCTCTGCCCCTTTGCCTCCCTCCCCCTCTGTCTCACTCCCTATTTCTCTCACCCTCCTCCTTTCTCCCTCTCTCCCTCTCCCCTTCCCCCTCTGTCTCTATCTCTCCCTCTGTCTCACTCTCTCCCCATCGGTCTCGCTCCCTCCTCTGTCTCTCCTCCCTCCTTCTCTCTTCCATCTCTCTCCCCCTCCCCATCTCTCTCCACTTCCCTTTCCCCTCTGGCTCCATAACACCCCCCATCCCTGACTCCCCTTCTACCTGTCACTCCCCTGCCCCGTCCCCTCTGACTCTGCCTGTTTGTCTCTCCCCCTCCACCTCTATCTCTCTCTCTCTCTCTCCCCCACTCCCCCCTCTGTCCCTCTCCCCACTGTGTCCCTCTCCCTGTCTCTCCCCCCTCTGTCCCTCTGTCCACACTCTCCCCACTCTGTCCTTCTCCCCGTCTCTCCCCACTCTGTCCCTCTCCCCGTCTCTCCCCACTCTGTCCCTCTCCCCGTCTCTCCCCACTCTGTCCCTCTCCCCGTCTCTCCCCACTCTGTCCTTCTCCCCGTCTCTCCCCACTCTGTCCCTCTCCCCGTCTCTCCCCACTCTGTCCCTCTCCCCGTCTCTCCCCACTCTGTCCCTCTCCCCGTCTCTCCCCACTCTGTCCCTCTCCCCGTCTCTCCCCACTCTGTCCCTCTCCCCGTCTCTCCCCACTCTGTCCCTCTTCCCGTCTCTCCCCACTCTGTCCCTCTCCCCGTCACTCCCCACTCTGTCCCTCTCCCCGTCTCTCCCCACTCTGTCCTTCTCCCCGTCACTCCCCACTCTGTCCCTCTCCCCGTCTCTCCCCACTCTGTCCCTCTCCCCGTCTCTCCCCACTCTGTCCCTCTCCCCGTCACTCCCCACTCTGTCCTTCTCCCCGTCTCTCCCCACTCTGTCCCTCTCCCCGTCTCTCCCCACTCTGTCCCTCTCCCCGTCTCTCCCCACTCTGTCCCTCTCCCCGTCTCTCCCCACTCTGTCCCTCTCCCCGTCTCTCCCCACTCTGTCCCTCTCCCCGTCTCTCCCCACTCTGTCCCACTCCCCGTCTCTCCCCACTCTGTCCCACTCCCCGTCTCTCCCCACTCTGTCCCTCTCCCCGTCACTCCCCACTCTGTCCTTCTCCCCGTCTCTCCCCACTCTGTCCCTCTCCCCGTCTCTCCCCACTCTGTCCCTCTCCCCGTCTCTCCCCACTCTGTCCCTCTCCCCGTCTCTCCCCACTCTGTCCCTCTCCCCGTCTCTCCCCACTCTGTCCCTCTCCCCGTCACTCCCCACTCTGTCCCTCTCCCCGTCTCTCCCCACTCTGTCCCTCTCCCCGTCTCTCCCCACTCTGTCCCTCTCCCCGTCTCTCCCCACTCTGTCCCTCTCCCCGTCTCTCCCCACTCTGTCCCTCTCCCCGTCTCTCCCCACTCTGTCCCTCTCCCCGTCACTCCCCACTCTGTCCCTCTCCCCGTCACTCCCCACTCTGTCCCTCTTCCCGTCTCTCCCCACTCTGTCCCTCTCCCCGTCTCTCCCCACTCTGTCCCTCTCCCCGTCACTCCCCACTCTGTCCCTCTCCCCGTCTCTCCCCACTCTGTCCCTCTCCCCGTCTCTCCCCACTCTGTCCCTCTCCCCGTCTCTCCCCACTCTGTCCCTCTCCCCGTCTCTCCCCACTCTGTCCCTCTCCCCGTCTCTCCCCACTCTGTCCCTCTCCCCGTCTCTCCCCACTCTGTCCCTCTCCCCGTCTCTCCCCACTCTGTCCCACTCCCCGTCTCTCCCCACTCTGTCCCACTCCCCGTCTCTCCCCACTCTGTCCCTCTCCCCGTCACTCCCCACTCTGTCCTTCTCCCCGTCTCTCCCCACTCTGTCCCTCTCCCCGTCTCTCCCCACTCTGTCCCTCTCCCCGTCTCTCCCCACTCTGTCCCTCTCCCCGTCTCTCCCCACTCTGTCCCTCTCCCCGTCACTCCCCACTCTGTCCCTCTCCCCGTCTCTCCCCACTCTGTCCCTCTCCCCGTCTCTCCCCACTCTGTCCCTCTCCCCGTCTCTCCCCACTCTGTCCCTCTCCCCGTCTCTCCCCACTCTGTCCCTCTCCCCGTCTCTCCCCACTCTGTCCCTCTCCCCGTCTCTCCCCACTCTGTCCCTCTCCCCGTCACTCCCCACTCTGTCCCTCTCCCCGTCTCTCCCCACTCTGTCCCTCTCCCCGTCTCTCCCCACTCTGTCCCTCTCCCCGTCTCTCCCCACTCTGTCCCTCTCCCCGTCTCTCCCCACTCTGTCCTTCTCCCCGTCACTCCCCACTCTGTCCCTCTCCCCGTCTCTCCCCACTCTGTCCCTCTCCCCGTCTCTCCCCACTCTGTCCCTCTCCCCGTCACTCCCCACTCTGTCCTTCTCCCCGTCTCTCCCCACTCTGTCCCTCTCCCCGTCTCTCCCCACTCTGTCCCTCTCCCCGTCTCTCCCCACTCTGTCCCTCTCCCCGTCTCTCCCCACTCTGTCCCTCTCCCCGTCTCTCCCCACTCTGTCCCTCTCCCCGTCTCTCCCCACTCTGTCCCACTCCCCGTCTCTCCCCACTCTGTCCCACTCCCCGTCTCTCCCCACTCTGTCCCTCTCCCCGTCACTCCCCACTCTGTCCTTCTCCCCGTCTCTCCCCACTCTGTCCCTCTCCCCGTCTCTCCCCACTCTGTCCCTCTCCCCGTCTCTCCCCACTCTGTCCCTCTCCCCGTCTCTCCCCACTCTGTCCCTCTCCCCGTCTCTCCCCACTCTGTCCCTCTCCCCGTCACTCCCCACTCTGTCCCTCTCCCCGTCTCTCCCCACTCTGTCCCTCTCCCCGTCTCTCCCCACTCTGTCCCTCTCCCCGTCTCTCCCCACTCTGTCCCTCTCCCCGTCTCTCCCCACTCTGTCCCTCTCCCCGTCTCTCCCCACTCTGTCCCTCTCCCCGTCACTCCCCACTCTGTCCCTCTCCCCGTCACTCCCCACTCTGTCCCTCTTCCCGTCTCTCCCCACTCTGTCCCTCTCCCCGTCTCTCCCCACTCTGTCCCTCTCCCCGTCACTCCCCACTCTGTCCCTCTCCCCGTCTCTCCCCACTCTGTCCCTCTCCCCGTCTCTCCCCACTCTGTCCCTCTCCCCGTCTCTCCCCACTCTGTCCCTCTCCCCGTCTCTCCCCACTCTGTCCCTCTCCCCGTCTCTCCCCACTCTGTCCCTCTCCCCGTCTCTCCCCACTCTGTCCCTCTCCCCGTCTCTCCCCACTCTGTCCCACTCCCCGTCTCTCCCCACTCTGTCCCACTCCCCGTCTCTCCCCACTCTGTCCCTCTCCCCGTCACTCCCCACTCTGTCCTTCTCCCCGTCTCTCCCCACTCTGTCCCTCTCCCCGTCTCTCCCCACTCTGTCCCTCTCCCCGTCTCTCCCCACTCTGTCCCTCTCCCCGTCTCTCCCCACTCTGTCCCTCTCCCCGTCACTCCCCACTCTGTCCCTCTCCCCGTCTCTCCCCACTCTGTCCCTCTCCCCGTCTCTCCCCACTCTGTCCCTCTCCCCGTCTCTCCCCACTCTGTCCCTCTCCCCGTCTCTCCCCACTCTGTCCCTCTCCCCGTCTCTCCCCACTCTGTCCCTCTCCCCGTCTCTCCCCACTCTGTCCCTCTCCCCGTCACTCCCCACTCTGTCCCTCTCCCCGTCTCTCCCCACTCTGTCCCTCTCCCCGTCTCTCCCCACTCTGTCCCTCTCCCCGTCTCTCCCCACTCTGTCCCTCTCCCCGTCTCTCCCCACTCTGTCCTTCTCCCCGTCACTCCCCACTCTGTCCCTCTCCCCGTCACTCCCCACTCTGTCCCTCTCCCCGTCACTCCCCACTCTGTCCCTCTCCCCGTCTCTCCCCACTCTGTCCCTCTCCCCGTCTCTCCCCACTCTGTCCCTCTCCCCGTCTCTCCCCACTCTGTCCCTCTCCCCGTCTCTCCCCACTCTGTCCCTCTCCCCGTCTCTCCCCACTCTGTCCCTCTCCCCGTCTCTCCCCACTCTGTCCCTCTCCCCGTCTCTCCCCACTCTGTCCCTCTCCCCGTCACTCCCCACTCTGTCCCTCTCCCCGTCTCTCCCCACTCTGTCCCTCTCCCCGTCACTCCCCACTCTGTCCCTCTCCCCGTCTCTCCCCACTCTGTCCCTCTCCCCGTCACTCCCCACTCTGTCCCTCTCCCCGTCTCTCCCCACTCTGTCCCTCTCCCCGTCTCTCCCCACTCTGTCCTTCTCCCCGTCTCTCCCCACTCTGTCCCTCTCCCCGTCTCTCCCCACTCTGTCCCTCTCCCCGTCTCTCCCCACTCTGTCCCTCTCCCCGTCTCTCCCCACTCTGTCCTTCTCCCCGTCTCTCCCCACTCTGTCCCTCTCCCCGTCTCTCCCCACTCTGTCCCTCTCCCCGTCTCTCCCCACTCTGTCCCTCTCCCCGTCTCTCCCCACTCTGTCCTTCTCCCCGTCACTCCCCACTCTGTCCTTCTCCCCGTCACTCCCCACTCTGTCCTTCTCCCCGTCACTCCCCACTCTGTCCTTCTCCCCGTCTCTCCCCACTCTGTCCCTCTCCCCGTCTCTCCCCACTCTTTCCTTCTCCCCGTCACTCCCCACTCTGTCCCTCTCCCCGTCACTCCCCACTCTGTCCCTCTCCCCGTCTCTCCCCACTCTATCCTTCTCCCCGTCTCTCCCCACTCTGTCCCTCTCCCCGTCTCTCCCCACTCTGTCCCTCTCCCCGTCACTCCCCACTCTATCCTTCTCCCCGTCTCTCCCCACTCTGTCCCTCTCCTGCTACCCATGTTGCTATTCCCTGCCCCCTCCCCCTGCTCATCTCAGCCTTTTTTAACCGGCACTGTTGATGTTTATTTGCAGAGTTCATATGGACCATCAGACTGTTTTAATTACATCAT